>NC_142796.1:77226215-77526215 GCF_049724085.1 Artemia sp. Qi Xiang Cuo | reverse complement strand
GGTTATAAAATGCAGCGTTGTGCCTTCTTGCTTTTGATTTCTCCTTGAATATATGTTTTATTTACATTTCATGTATTGGTGCAGATATCTGGATGACTAGCTTATCGCATAAATTATAGCATAGCAAGACATAAATGACCCTACTACAGACATAATATGACTGTCATGGGCACCCATACGGGGGGGGGGGCCGGGCCCCCCTCCTGGCTGAGTTACGTTGCCTTACATTTTGTTTTAAGATTTCTATCATATAGTATTGGAAGTGCCGGTTAGACCAGGTAAATTAGACATATGCTTCCCGAAAGATCGTTAAAAGCTGAAAAAGTTTAAATATGTTTTGGGGGTCCCAAATAAGAGCCCTGTAAGTTTGAGGCAAATTCTGACTTCCGCTACAGCTTTGAGGGTCAAAAACGCGCGAAATGTTCGTAATTTTTTTAGTTTTAGTTCTTAATGTTCATTTAAGATATTTAGGCCTATATTCCCGTTTAAATTTACAGAAATAAGGTTGCGTGGCGTTCAGGGCTTCTAATATCCATGCATTTTTGGGGATTTCCCCGAAATCTCTGTGGCTCCCCGAAAAAAAATATGGTCCCCCGAAAATCACCCAATCACGTTACCACCCCAAGTGATCTATCACTAATGACTAATTGACTATCCATCCCTAGCGAATACTACTTTACTTGCAATACATTTTTTCACTGCCTAACTCTCTTGCTCGTTAATTTTTGTCTGTTGTGTTACTATGCATACAAATGATACACGGTTCTTCATATGTTGACAAAAGTATTCTCGTTCTGAAATGAGACTAAACCATTTCGATTCAAATGTAGTATTCCTATTCCTAATACTATACGATTCTACATCATTCGTGGTCGTGATCAAAACTATTGAAGAATTTTATTTGAAGTTGGATTTTTCAGTTGTATTTTGGGTTCTGAAATTGAACATCTAGAGGAGAATTCTTTTGAAAGACGAATCGTAAGTTTAATTAATTTTTTGCTACTTTGGTTTCGGACATACTGTACTACTGTTTAATACCTAATGAGTGAACGCATGATATATTGAAGGAATTGATCTTTTGGTACTTTCCCGTTGTGTGGGCCTTTCGGGTTAGCCGCTATAGAGTAGGCAATGATAAAACCTGTTTTTGACGTTTTAAGCGCTATAAAGTAGGCAATGATAGCGTGGCTTTCATTGTGTATACGATATTAAACTGTGTTTTTTGGGGTTTAGGGGGGGCGGGGAGGTACCTAGGTTAGGAGTAGTAAGGGTGTACACAGTTTCAAATATACATGGAATTACACAAGAATATACAGTGCAGTTTGACGTGCACATTGCAAAAAGCGACCAATCCTTTTATATTATATACCTATAAAGTGATCAAACACGTTTTGAGAGTATAATTGAGATTATATAACGCAAGCAGACTGGTTTTTTCTATTGATTGAAAACCTACAAGGAAACCTACGCCTGAGGCAGTGTAGTTTGACGTGCACATTGCAAAAAAGTGACCAAACCTTTTATATTATATACCTATAAAGTGAACAAACACGTTTTGAGAGTATAATAGAGATTATATGACGCAACCAGACTGGTTTTTTTAGGCAACACCAAGGCCATATCCAGGGGGGTTACCCGGTTTGAACCCCCCTTCCCCCGAAATTTTTGACCGAGTCGAAAATAAGTCGAAAATTAGCAAAACCTAGGTAAAAATCAGTAAAATTAATCGAAAACTGAGTCAAAAATTAGTAACCCCCCCCGAAAAAAATCCTGGATCTGCCCTTGGGCAACACCCATTTTTAGGGCCAGTCAGAGAGAGTGGAGGTTACTCTATACACGATAACTTGATTGGTAATTGGATACGAGTAAAAGGAGTGATCTTCATTCGCCCTTGAGATTTTGTATATAACGGGCATGCGTTACGATTAGACTTTTATAATGTTCTAAGACACCATAGATAACGCATTTGATATTATTTAATTGGAAGCTTTAGCTACAGCGATTTATAATGTGAGTTCAATTTAGTAAATTTTCTTAATCTATTTCCAAATAAAATCATTTTACATAGTCACCCCTCCAGTAAATTTAAATTCAGGGCATACCCCTCCCCGCACAATACAAACTCTACTATATGATGTTTATACTCGATAGAAAGCGTAAAATACGCTCTTTTTTCCTTTACGTAAACCCCATCTTCCCTCCCTCCTCTGTTTATGACTTTAATTTATTCATTAGAAATAATTGTTTCGCTCAAAAATGTCATTTTCCCATCATGCATTTAAAATTATCAAAATAAAATGTGCTCTCTTTGCGGTCTAGATAAAACCGTGTGTGATTAAGACTTTAATCCTGTTACAACAGGGATGATTTCATAAACAACCTTTGCATGCGCATTATCTAAATTAAGAAAACCAAGGGAACGGAAGTGATTAAGGCCACATGCTTTGCGTAATTCTAGACGGTTTGAAAAATGGGTGAATTATTTGCAAAATTAAAAGAGATATTTTTAAGACTTGGAAATGATGTAATTGTTAGATGCAAAAGAGTCCTTTAGAGTGTTTATTATTATTCCTTTTTCTATAGCTTTCTGTTGATAAAGTGTCTTTTATATTCTTATAGGCTATATTTTATAGGCTAGAAAGAAAAATCTTCAATTGATGGGGAAGGCTGGCAAAATTAGATGTATGTCTCTTGTTCTCAAAAGGAAATAGATCCCTTATTAACAGCACTGAAAAACATTGCTTTTGCAGACAATTACATCTAATGAGAGGAGTGTTCTATTTTCTAATGTCTTTGATGAAAGCAAATAATTTTCAGTTAAATCTTCAATGTTTTACCTTCATGGAAAGGAAGGGATGGGGCATTTTAAATGCACTTATTTTCGAATTCATGGATTTTGTAGATGATTAAGAGGCTCTTATAAAAATCTTTCACTAATTTTATTTCTTCTATAATATTAATTATCATATACTAAATTTTTCTTCTTTTTTAAGAAGGATTCTGACAAATACTCTTCCCCTGAAAAGAGAGCAAGAGGGAACGATGCCACACCAATGCAAGCTGCAAGGCCTTCCATCATAAGATATGACGGTATCTTTACACATGCTCTGGGCCACCCATTGACCACTCAACTTTTAATACCCGGAGCCTCTCACGCCAGTGTCAGCTCTGCGCTACCTGCGCAAACCTCTATACAACCTGGCAGAAAATTGAAAAGAGAGTGGGTGGCTTCTCATAATACCTCAGTCCCTTCTACTCAAGATCGTGAGGTTGCCCCCCTTCATGCTTTGCCAGGCACACAAGTGCAGTCAGAATGTGGAAATTTAAGCATTTTTACCTCTACTTTCTACCTGGTTATAGAAATATCTACGTATTTCTTTCCACCTTTTTTTAGCCTTTTCTTTTCGCCATTTTTTCAACACTGTAAAAGTGTGTGTCAGAGATATTAAAATGTTATTTTCGCTATAATATTAATCCCCCACCCCAACCATTGTTTTAAATTTCTCTGCTCCCCTGGGACATACCTAAATTTAATGTAATTTTTTTTTGCTTGTCAAAAAAACCACTCTTTTGCTATTAGTCAAAACATTGCATTGTCTATGCCACACCAAACTAGCGAATATTTATCGGGGGGCCTTTTAGGTGTTCATTTTTTTTCAGTGTAATTAAAAAAAAATTAACTAAGTTCTATTTTGGCTACTTTATATGAAGTGTGGGGGCAAGTTTTCAGTTAAAATAAAGCTACGAAGGGGAAATTAAGTTTTGAGGGAGGTGTAAAAATGCTACTTATTTAATACCCTGGTAAACATCTGACTTGGAATGCTTCAGGATAAATAGGGTATTGCTTCTTTCTGAACTTTCTGGGGGTGGAGGCAAGTATTTAGTTAAAATAAAGGTAGGAAGGGGAAATTAAGTTTTTAGGGAGGTGTAAAAATGCTACTTGTTTAATATCCCGGTAAACATCTGACTTGAAATGCTTCAGGATAAATAGACTATTGCTTCTTTCTGAACTTTCTGGGGGTGGAGGCAAGTATTTAGTGAATATCATGCTAGGAGGGGGAAATTAAGTTTTGAGGGTGGGGTGAAAAATGAACATAATTTTTTAACTTTATAAAATAATGGTTATTTCACATAGAAAATAAACCCTTTTTCTATAGATTAAAGAATTACCAGCGCCATCATCATCATCAGGTCATGAAGCATCCATTTTTAGTGGACCTGAACCATTCATCGTACCACTAATGAAGTTTAGGGATGAGCCTACACTAGTTTTTGATAATATGGAGTGGCATAGGGGTTTCCTAAATGATTGTTTTTGGGACATGGCCAGCCTAGATGATCTAACTTGTGAAATTGACATGGTGGAGGACCCGGAATGGACAGAGATATTTATGAGAGAGTATTTAGGTGATGTTAGTAGTAGTAGTGCATATAAACCGAGTCCTCATAAGGAAATTCTGTAAATTGACTCTTCAAGCTGGCTTGATGGGATATCCTCAAACAACCTGGAAGATATTTAATGTAGCCTTGGAAATCTCATAGCACGTCAAACCACTGCGACCGATAAGACTGGGGGTGGTGCCACCACCGATTCTCTGTCACCCCCCACTTCTGGTTAATGAAACAGCTAGTACTAATAATGATATAACATAATCACAAGTACCCCCACTTCCAGATTTTATCTTTCCAACTCTACCTTGCGCCATACAAAGGTCTACAGCGCCAAATTCGGTGATCCATTTAACTCTTTGATGTCAGGGTATATAATAACAGATCCCCTGGACATTACCAATTTGTATGTTAATAAGATTCGAACCATTCTTGAACAACAGATGGGGGTGTGGGGGTGGGGTCAGTTTAAAAGAATAAATAGCACTCAAAATATTTTTTTAAATGAAAATACGAGCGAGCTGTATTCGAAATACTTGCACATAGAGATGTTGGCAATTCGCCCACATTTATCAAATTATGAGGAGTTTTTTTTAGATTGGGTTAATAGCATTCAAACTAAGTGGGAAAATTATAACGAGGGGGGTAGTGGGTCGATGGTTTTATTTATTGAGAGTTTAAACGTTAATATCTGTAGATTTAAAAATGACTTTATTTTAAGAGGTGGGCATGGGGAGAGGGCAATTGAATTAAAATATCATTCTGATTTAGAGGGATGTAGGGGGATACAAAGAATCTGTTTCGATACAAGTCTACAGTGTTTCAAGTATGTATTATCAATAGCTGCCTATAGACCTCTTCGAGTAGATACCTCTAAGAAAAAGTTGGATGAACTGGTAATTAATTCTAGGATGGTTCTAAGTTCCCCATAGTAGATTTTAATCGTTTAAATGGTCAATTTCCCGTCAGATTAAAAGGAATAGATATTTTCAAGATTGGTGTCACGATGATTGGTGTCACGGTGTTGCAGTATGAAAAAGAATTTGAGGAGGGGCACCGTTCCGATAAGAAGGACGTATTATTTCCAGTGAGGGCTCCTTCAATCGAATCAGTGGAACATTGGGTGTGGCTTCTATACACGCCAGCCGCAGAGACCGATTCAATTGAACATCTAAATCAAATTAATGATATTAGTAGGGTTCTAAGTGAGGGTAAACATCGGGGTGGTGTGTGTTATTACTGTCCAACATGCCTCTCAAGATTTCGCTCTGATTTAAAGTTAAAGCATCACATGAAATACTGTAAACGTCATGGCTACCAGGCTGTGGAGACGGTAAGCGGAGATAGAGCAATCTTAAATTTTAAGAATTTCCAAAACACGCTCCTACAGAGCAATAAGATCGCTTTGGACTGCGAAGCCCGACTCACAGACGTGTACGATTCGTCAAATCCAAATCGTGTTAAAATACATGAAGCCATAGGGGTCTCTTACGTTCATGCACAACGAGATTCCAATAATATCATGCAAGTGTTGGATGTAGTTGAGATGTTGGGCGGCGAAGACTGCATGCGCTCGGCATTGGTCACTAATCAAAACAGCGAACGGTGCAATTTTGCACATTCGATACACAAACTATCCTATGCTCCTATCACCAGATGACATATTGGACATTAAAAAACGTAAAATATTTTGGGTTTGCAAGGGGGAATTTGATGATGGTCTTGGGAATGGAGGGAGGAGGAAGGTGATCGACCACGATCATTTGTGGCAGACAATTACATCGGGGGGGGAGTAACTTTAGAGGGGTAGCACATCAGTGGTGCAATTTAAACGTTAGACAACAATATTTCGTACCTGTTTTTATACACAATTACAATTACGACTTAAAGTTTGTTCTACCGGCGTTGGCCCACATTGCCAAGGGTGGAGTTGTAGATGACGCATGGATAGATGGTTCTTTTTCATATAATATCATACCCAAATCATCGGAGAAGCTATTGCTGCTAAAATTCATGTGGAAAACAGTTGACAAGGGTAACACGTGTCTGAATAAAATCCGTTTTTTAGACTCTTTCAGCTTCTTTCCCACATCCTTAAGTCAATTGATTCAGGTACAGAAAAGTGACAATTTTGACAGCTTCCCCCTCCTTAAACAGCGCTTCCCCGATGATGAAATGTATGATTTATTAACTTGTAAGGGCATATATTCATAGAATTACTAAAACTTCGCCTCAAGGCCAGATAAGTTGTCTTTACTACCAATTGAAGCTTTTTAAAATTCTCATGCTGGTTTTATGTGCACCACTAGAGACTAGAAATTTGTCAAGAGGGTTTAGGCAAAGGGCGGAAGTAAAAATGGGTGGGATTATTGTAAACTATACTTGGCCAGTGACGTACTCACTCTTCTGGACACTGTGTGCAAGAATACAGATAAAATCTATGAGGAATTTGGGTTGGATTTAGGTTATTATTTTTCAACTCCTCATCTGGTGATGGACTTGATACTTAAAATCAGAAAAGAAAAAATAGGTCTGATCGCCGATGTGGACCAGCATTTGTTTGTAGAGAGGTTAATGAAGGGTGGGTATGTTTTTCACGGGGACCGTATCATGAAAACTGATCCGACCGGACAGCACACCTATGAAAAGTCGGATGTAGTTTTTTTGGATATGAATTACCTTTACCCATCGGCAATGTCTCACTACTGTTTGCCGTGTGACAATTATAAATGGCTTGACAATCCATGTGCTTCAAATTTCCCCGACATTGATAGCGTTGAGGAGAATGGGGCATAGAGATGGTTTTTTTAAATTGACGGTGAAATACCCATGGAAATACATGACTCGGTAAAAGACTTTGTTTTTCCGTGCAAAAATAGACCGGTGGGTAAGGACTCTCTGAGCCCTTACAATTTATCTTTAGTAGATGATGGGAGTATGCACTGGGTACCTTCAAAACAAAAACTAATTGCCGAACTCAACCCAAAAGAGAATATCATTCTTCATCACCTGCTACTGAAATGGGTTGTTTCCGATGGTTTTAAAGTCAGGAAGATTCAAAGAGCCCTCCAATTTGATAAAAAGCCTTACATGAAAACGTTTATTGACACCTTTGTCAGTAAGCGTTCACAAGCGAAAACGAAAGTTGAAAAAGAAGTCTATAAACTCATTTTGAACTCAGCCTTCGGTAAAATCTGCAAAAGCGTACGAAACAGAACTCGATTTGACATTGTACCAACCCCAAAGATTGTGCTTGAATCATTGCGGGTCCAAACTTCACTTCGTTCACAATCATAGACTCTAATATTGTGTTCCTACATCGCAAGAATAGAAACATTGTTTTAAATAAAAATATTGCAGGCGGAAGTGCAATAACTGAAATATCTAAAAAACTCATGTTGTCATTTTACTATAATGTATGCAAGGTACAGTGGCCGATTGAAGGACAAGTTCAATTGTATAATGGGGACACTGATTCACTCCTGTTAAAAGTCAAAACTGAAAATCTATTGAATGATTTGGAAAATGGAGAGTAAATTAAATCACGAATGGACTACACCAATTGGGATGAATCCCTCGACCCAGAACTAGTTAAACGCCAGGCCCCAAATCAATTGTTAATATTAAAATCTGAAACGGGAAGTGATCTGATATCCAGTGGTGTGTTTCCTGGGCTGAAGGTATACTGTGTGGAAACGCTCAACAGGGATATTAAACAAGTTTGCAAGGGGGTGCGTACACACTTTGTAAAAAATAATTTTGACATGAGTGTGTATAAAAACTGCGTGGAACGTAGTTTAGTCCCAAGAGCGAAAGTCATGGCGATTCGCTCTTTACAATTTAAAAACTACACAGTTAGAGTTGAGAAAAACGCCATGTCGGCCATATCGGACAAAGTCTATTTACTCGTGGATGGTGTGGTGGTAAAGCCACCCGTACACTTTCTAATATCCCATCGATTTTATTTTGTATATTATAGGAAGCAACTCAGTCTACAAAAATTAACTTACATTCATTTAATAAGTAAAAATTGAGTGGGAGGTTTTTTTTGGGAGATGGGTGTTTTTAATTTTTTTTTCTCTTTTTTTTTATCACAAACAATTTTCAATGTGTGTGCAAGGCAGAGCAATTTCCACATAAGTTCCACTATTTAATGCCCCCCTCCGGCCCGCCGAAGCGGGCCCCGCGGTGCTTCCCGGCCCACCGCAGCGGGCTCTGTTGCGCTTCCCGGCCCACGGCGCTTCCCGGCCGCCGCAGCGGCTGCCCTTGGCCTTCGGCCGTCGTAGTGGCCGCCCTCGGGGGGACCCCATTTCAAATTTAAAAGTTTGTAAATAAAAGTGTGATATTATTATTTTAAGTGTGTGTATATTCTAATAAATGTTGTATTTCCTTTTTATAAATAAAAAAAAAGTGTATTTACAAAAGTGTTTTTTTTCTAGTGCTTATGTAAAATAAATGTTGTATTTTTTATTATAAATAAATTTAAAAAAATGTATTTATTAGATTGTTTTTTTAGTTCTTATGTAAAATAAATGTTTTATTGTTTATTATAAATAAATTTTAAAAAAAAGTGTATTTTTTCGTGTTTAATTTTTTTCATGTTCAATGTAGTATTTATAAATTGCTATTACTTTTATGCGTATAATAAAAGAAAACATGAATCTTTATTCTTCTTCTTCTTCTCATTATTCTTGAATGGATTAGTAGGGAAATTATTTAGTCATTAGACAACTATAGTCTAGAGTTAGTTGTCTAGGTGAACTGTTGAAGGAAACATGTATCAATTTAAAACACCATTCAGATCGCTTCTGTGTGGGCCATCAATGTCAGGCAAAACAACACTCTTAACTAAAATAATTAAAAATTGCGATAAAATGTTTGTGGAAAAGCCGAAAAAATCTACTATTGTTACAGTATTTGGCAGGAGTCATACAATAAAATAGAAGCAATTGGCATAGCGGGATTGGTGCAGATACAGTTCATACAGGGACTTGATGTGTTCAACATTATTGAACCAAACTCTTGGCTCATTATTGACGATCTGGCTGAATCTATTGAACAATGGTCCCAGGAAATGCTACAACTGTTCACTGTTCGCTCTCATCATGAATAGAATTCCGTTACTCTGGTTCTACACAACCTCTTTCATCAGAGCAAATGTCTGCAAACGCTTGCATTGAACTGCACCTACTATATCATCTACAGAGTTGTTCATGACTCTTGCGCGCTAATAACCCTCAATAAACAAATATACCCCGGGGCACCTAAAATTATGCTCTCGGCGTACAATCAGGCAACTAATAAACCCTACAGATATATGCTATTGGATCTTAATCAAAATACACCCGAGGATCTGCGTGTAGTCACAGATATTTTTGACAATGAAATTAAAGTATATCTCCCCGTGAACAGTAAAAGGAACTATTAGTTGCTATCATGACACTTAAGAAACTACATGAAAATAGATATTTATTTTCAGTTCTAAGCAGTTCAAAACCCTCACTTAGGAAAGCCATACTCAAACATGGTATTGACAATGATTTCATTAATCTAATATCTGAACTTTGTTTAAATTTGACCGAGGGTAATGTACAACTGCCAGAAGTAGTTAAGCAACAGGCAAAGCAACATCGTTCCATTGTACGTACATTGGCCTCTAAAAACAAAGGAAAGAATTTTAAAAGGAAACGTTTTCTTCAGGCGGGCGGTATATTTTTCACACTTTTACTGCCAATAATTGCAGGACTTGTAATCAGTTTTCTCTAGAGAGAGAGACTGGACAAACCCTATGAATTGACTCCAATGGAACTCGTTCTTTCACCCGTTTAACGCTTTGAGGACAATCTCAGTTAATTAATAGAAAACGATAATCTTAACGATCAGAAAAAACTGTGTATGCTTCAAGATGCACTTCAACAAGTGCGTAAACAACGACCCTATTGTTCGAAGACTGGTGAAATTGATAAAAAAAAAGGACTATCTCCTCAGGCGTATGCTGCTGCTGCTGCTGCTGGAACACAATTAAAGATGGAGTAAATGTATTCATTTGTTTATAAAATTGGAAATCTAATGCCCCACTCATATCGTTAACACAGTAAACGACTCATAACTTATGTCATGGAAAGTAGTCATGATCATATTCAAGTTGATGGCAATGGAAAAGGGACTATAATTCATAACAAGAGCTATAATTTACTTGATTTAATCTATGATATGGTTACAAATCGTAAAGGACTATTATCATTTGACGCTCATCTATACAACTTTCTAAATACATTAAACTTCCCCAAAAGTCTTATTAGTATCAAGTCAATGTTGCCATCACCCCCATCGCCAACCACTAGTATACAAAAGGGTAGCGGACGTTACACTACGTGTTTACGTTCAAAATAGTTGAAGTTCTGAAAGGTGTTTATGAAAATATTGGTGAAGCGGGGAGTTTAAGTTCCCCCACCACTCTTTCCAAAGTCACTGGTGTTCACACTAAAAGTGTATAAGACTATCTACAAAATGAATCAAGTTACACTCTGCATAGAAATCATAGACTTCGTGCTAATCATTATCGAAAAACTAAAGCCTTTTTCCCATTGCTTATAATGCAAGCAGATGCCCTAACTCTAGATGAGATTCAATGACGTCACAATACACCGTACAAGTACATTCTACTTGCAATCAGGGTTTATAGTCGTTATACATATGCGATTCAATTGGGTTCAAAGAGAGACGTTAACGTTGCTCTGACTATAGAAAGTATTTTCGAACAACATTCGTATAAAAAAATTCAAACGGATTGTGGTAGTGAATTTTTTAATATCCCTGCTGCAAAAGTACTAGTGAAATATAGTACACTGGTCTATCATAACCATAGTCCTATAAAGGCTGCATTGGCCGAACGATTGATAAGAACTATTCGACTTTTAATTTCAAGATATTGTACATTGAAAAATACATCTGCTTTTATTCATGATTTAGATAAAATCATGTTGATTTATAATCAACGAGCTCATCGATCATTGTCCAACTCAACCCCAACCGAAGTTCATCATTCTGATCATGATACAATTGAAACCTTTCTTAAACAATATTCCAATGAAACGATTGTCAATAAAAAAAAATTCACTGTTGGTGATACTGTTCGAATTAATAGAACAACTAATGTTTTTGAAAAGGGTAATTACTTGTGGTCCACCGAACTTTTTAAAGTGATAAAAATACTAGACATTAAACCCATAGCTTATCGGTTACACGATACCACAGATGAAGAGATTATCGGCTGCTATTATGACTATAAATTACCAAAGGTTAAAAATAATAGTGAAATCTATCAAATTGATAAGATATTAAAGACTCTTACTCGCAGGGTTAAGAAACAGTTACTTGTTCGGTGGTTCGGATGCAACTCTGATTTTGGTTCTTGGATCGGTGTTGAAGATATTGACAATGCCCAGTAATTTCTATGTAACATTTATGTCCAACGTTTCCGATCCTCTCTACAACGACTTGAATATGACAAGTGATTTTTGGACGAAACTCTCCCCCGCCATCAAATTTGACGGTGCGTATGAAGTGGCCCTTATCGATTGTACTCTCAAAAATACCTATGACATCCTGAGAAAGGATCGTGTGTATTATATAAAAGTTATACCATTTGATTGGTCACTCTTTGTCGACTATGAATGGGTTGAAGCTCTTAAATCTAGTGAATATCCACATGTCAAATTGAAATATATTGAATATGATGATATGAGAGATTTGTGTCGTACAATCAATAGAAAAATATCATATCGTAGGAATGGTACAGTCCATTTTAATTATTCAATGGAACACGATAGGATTTACATTACGTCACCTGTTGACCCTGAAATGATTATCACTAATGATAATCTGAGAGACGTTCTTGGCTTTAAACAGAATATGATCAATGGGAAAAACACTTGCACTATTTATGGGATAGATAAAGTTATTTTTGCTGATTATCCACCTGGTTTCACCTCGGACTCTTGCATATTTCTCTATGCATCCTTTGTGGAAACATCGAGAGTTGGTAATTCAAATGTCCCCCTCCTACGTGTTCTTGAAAGAAAAACAACTCATGAACTTGTTCATCACCATAATATAAAGCATCTTCAGTATGTTCCTGTAAACACTTCGTGTTTGGAACTCTGTCAGTTAACACTAAGAAGCGAATTGGGTGATGCTCTAGTAATAACAAAAGGCTTAGCAGTGGTTACTTGTCATTTTCGACCCTTTGTCGGCGAAACCAGCACCATCACCTAAAATCAACAATAGAAGAAATCCATTTGTCTGTCCCAATATCGATTGCTATATTGGTGCTCTGAGTCCACGTCAAATAGGCAATGGATTGGACTACTACAAGGGACGTACTAGAATGTCTGTCTATGGTCTGGGTAGCTGGTTTGCTAGGCTATTTTGTTCTGCACTACCCCTTGTCAGAAAATATCTTTTACCTGCTGCATCAAATTTTGCTGACTCAACACTACAGGACTGGGGGTTGGGTAAGAATTTCAAGGAGAGTGTTAAGGAAAATATTAGATCTTCAGCAAGAGCCGTTGGTGAGCAATCAAAGTCTCAGCAAAATGGGAAAGGATTGAAAAGGATGCGTGCGCGTCATTCACTCATCAGTCTCTATCTAGGCGGGAAGCGAAGGACATCAACAAGGATTTTGAGGAATAAAACGAAGAAGACATATAAAAAGAAGAAAAAGAAAAAGATTGTTAGATCAAAGAAGGATTTCTTCTGTTAATATTACTTCTCTCCCTCACAAGGAATCGCATCCATCAATCAGTTCCTCACTGAATCTGTTCAATGCTGAAAATGTTGATGTCAGTGTCAGGTATGGCTACTATGAACAATTTCACCTCCAGCAACCCTTCTCGGAAAATATACACTTTCAAATATTTTCCAATGAAGACTATTTCATTGATTTGTCCTTCAACATTTATTGATTTTAATGGTGCGGTGAAGAAAAAGTCAGCTAATACAACTCCAACTGTTGCCGATGGTCTCTCCTACGAAAACTATATTCTACACAACCTGTTCAAACAAATTAATGTATTTATTAGTGGAACATTGGTCAGCACTAACTATAATTTATCCAACTATGCAAGCTATTTACAATTCATGATGATGAAACCACATCAATATAAAGAGTTGAAAGGACATTCATTGGGTTATGAATATCGATCAGAATTTGATACTTGACGTTGAGTTGACTTCTACATTGATCAAGGAGTATCATTTTGTGGGAAAACTAAATCATAATTTATTAATAATCTCGGAATGGTTACTCCCCAATGTCAAGATTGACATAAAGTTGTAACTGGCCCCATCGAATTTCATTTTGAGAAAAACACTTCCTTAAGCACCCGATACAAATTTCATTATCACATCGGCAATTCTCTACGTCCGAAAATAACAGATTATGAGCTCTGTTGCATTGGCAGTGGAAAATCTAAGAGCCAATGGCAACAATATTAAACTTCTTGTCCCCCATACGATCACCAATCAACATCACATTGCCACCGGCTCTCGTAGCTATACTGATTCATCATTTATCAATGAAGAAATCCCATCAAAATTGACTTTGGCCTTTGTGACGAGTGGCAGTGCCGTTGGATCCTGGACTGAATCCCCCCATGATTTTAATTTTTTCGGTCTATCTAGCCTTGTTTGCAAAGTGAATGGTAATCCACTGTACACTCTATCATTTGACAAAAAATCCTTTAGAACTCTGTACGAGTTGACCATGCAATCCCTAGATCATGACTCCCAACTATTTGAAAATGGAATAACCGATTCAATGTTTTCAAAAAATCATGGCATAATTGTTTTGGACCTGTCGGGGACCCAGGATATGAGCATAGTACGAACAGCGAATGTACGTTTAGAGTGTACATTTGCTGATGCTTTGACTGAGAATATCCCGCTAATATCATTGAGTCAATTTGAAACCTATTGGGAAATCACACCCAACGGCAGTATTCTACTAGACCTAGCACCATGAACACAAACCAAATAATCAACGTATTTAGTATGGATCCATACATGTCTCAGTACAAGTCCTATTGCATACCATCAGACTTCATTGACAAAATTCCAAGTGTTAACAATACCCTAATCATTTTTAATAGCAGTTCATCAACTTTGAAGACAGGCCATTGGCTATGCATCTTTAAAACAGCGAAGAATATTGAATTTTTTGATCCTCTTGGCCTGTCGTATAAATTCTACACTCCATACATCAGCAACTTTATTAAAAGCAGTGGGAAAACTATTATTCAAAATCAACGAAGAGTACAGGATTTAACGACTAAGACATGTGGCTTTCATGCACTACTCTTTTTCATGTTCAGATGTCGTGGTTATACCTACAAACAGTTTCTCGACATCTACGTTCACTTACCTCGATTGAACGACTTCCTAGTGGAAAATATACTTTCAAACATGTTTAATATTGATTATAGTGCCCTACGAATAAAATTTTCTAAAAATGTACGTAAAATTGTTTATTAATAAATGAAAAAAAAAATTATATACATGATAAAAAGGACTTTTCTACTCTTTAGATTTCATCTTCTACTAGGTATAGGTATTTGTCGAGAACAACTAATGCAGGTAGATTATCTGAATTCACAGTATGCTGATCCTGATGTGCTGCAATGTCAGAGTCGTATTTTCTACAATAGAGTGTAACTTCACTCTTGTCATATCTGTTTGTGAATTCAATGATACTATTTTCAATTAATTTGTGGAATTTGCGTGTGTCAGAGTTCCACATTGAGACAGTTCCGTTCAATGTGCCCTCTATATGTAAATAGCGCTCCGCTATTGCCAAATAAAAATATGTAAAATAATACTAACAGCAGTTGAGGTCCCCCTAGTGATTACGTAGAAACCATCTTCGTCTGTTGCTCTAGCAGTTAAATTACTGACCTGGCTCCTCCTCCCAGAACAATCTAAAACCACGACGATACCAATCTCGTAGCAATAAACTAAAATTCCGCTTAGGATTCTTTCCAATCATACCAGGATATGTATTCTCCCACTGATTACATTTATCATAGTGGCAATTCGAGCATAGGTGTCCTCTAGGATGAGAGTCAAACCTCTTCAAGACAGGAATTACAACCTTTAATTTGTACGGCATATCTTCTATGCAATTTACACAGGTTGTATAATCTACACTTTTCATCATACTCATCAATCATTGTACACTTCTCACATGATGACCAACTGTCCAGTGTATGCATGCATAGTGGACGTTTATGGAACATTTTTTCATGTGTTGACACTCTCACTGCCACAACGAAACTGAGCTACCAACAACAACAAATTGAGTGGGATAGATAGAGAGGAGTAAATCATCGTTGAACCCCATCTTTCTCATAATAAAAAAAGTCCTAAATTTCTGAACTAGTGTTTAAAAGCATATCCACAATATCATTTTGCCGTGTCACGATTAATAGATCAATAAATTGTGTAAATGCATTTGGACCACGACGTAAAAGCTTCATGCAATTGTCTAATGATGGAGAATCAGTTTTCATTATATCGACATGCATTCCCTGAGAAAATATTTTCCTTTGAATAGACAGCTCTAGAAAATCATCATCTATAATCAAACGTTTTTCCATAAACACAAGATTCCCCATGATTCGCTCTTTCCCAAATCTATCCATTTTTTAGAGTCATAACAGTCTCACAACCAACCTCAGACTAATCAGAATTTTTTTCTACTCTAAAAATATACGCTAGTCTACTATAGAAAGAAAAATATCTTTGATTTAGAAACAATTTTATTGAGCATAATTACAACAATAATAATCACTGATTCAATTTGTTTTCATCAATATATTTTACTAGTTCATCTAATGCTGCCTGAAGTCTATCTATATGCACAATATTCAGTTTCGCAGCAAAACATAATTGCTCCTCCATTTTAAATTTGCTCAATGATATCACATATCTAGCAAACATATCATCCCATTCAAGGCATAGTCTACAGCCTCCTTCGTTACTTCCACAGCCACATTTGGTACTCGTATAACTTTGCTGCTACCGGCTCCACCATCAACCTCCAATAGTGTAAATACTCCTCTCATTTTCTCTACTAATATTGTCTCAAATAAACTATATTCTCCCTGAAATCAATTCTCTTACTAATATGAATTGCAATGAAAATAACTCATTTTATTCGAATCCAATTACCAATCAAGTTATCGTATATGGAGTAACCACTGCTCTCTCTGATTGGCCCTAAAAAATAGGTGTTGCCTCGAAAAACCAGTCTGGTTGCGTTATATAATCTGAATTATACTCTCAAAACGTGTTTGTTCACTTTATAGGTATATAATGTAAAAGGTTTGGTCGCTTTTCGCAATGGGCACGTCAAACTACACTGCCTCAGGCGTAGGTTTTCTTGTAGGTTTTCAATCAATAGCCAAAACCAGTCTGCTTGCGTTATATAATCTCAATTATACTCTCAAAACGTGTTTGATCACTTTATAGGTATATAATATAAAGGGATTGGTCGCCTTTTGCAATGTGCACGTCAAACTGCACTGTATATTCTTGTCTAATTCCATGTATATTTGAAACTGTGTACACCCTTACTACTGTTAGGTTAGGTTACGTATTTAATATATACTCTGCTCTAACCCCAGCCCCACCCCTCCTAATGTGCAAATATATAGCCCAAATTTGTTTCGAAACTATTATATATTCATCCTATTTTATTTTATTTCATTAGCATAAACCAAACTTGACTTTTTAGAAAGGCCGACATAATGGGAAAGTACCGATCTTTTTTCCAGGAATTCTTACCGTTTAGATTTTGTTTCATTTGGTGTGTAAAAATTAAGTTCTTCATTATCTGAGAGTTGTTTTTGTCATGCCACCTTCTCCCCTCAAACCTATTAGTAGAAAGGCCTTATTGACTCCGACGAGAACCACGTGGTTTATGGTTTTTCTTAGTGAGAACGAAAAAACAGAATTTTTCTCACTTGAAAAAACAGGAATTTTCTCACTTTTATGGATGTTTCTTGGACGGTTATGTGTGTTGGTCAATTTATTTGATGTTTTTCATGGATGTCAACATCAATTTATGTCTGTTTTATGGTTTTTGTCAGTGAGAATGTAAAAACAGGAATTTTTTCACTTTGATGGATGTTTTATGGATTATTGAGTCTAACGGGGACAGGGCCAATGACACTTCTTTCAAGATCTTGTTTTGTTGTTTTGGCCAAGTGCACGCTCGAGGCGAATGTCAAGGTGTCCAGGATTAGGAAACAGTTAGATCACGTGTTTCCTTCTCAGCCAATCAGTGAGTCGGTTACATCTCCTTTCTCAGCCAATCAGAAGCTTGCTTACATATGGTTTTCCCCGTTACATAACAATTCACCCTGTAAATTTCGTATATAACGGACATGCATTGTGATTAAATTATCAGAAGGTTTTGTGACACAGTTGAAAGAACAAGAATGGATATTATTGATGAGGTTGAAGCCTTGACAGCCACAATTAGCAATGTGAGTACATTTTCATTTTTATTTTCAAAATAAAATTACTTTCCTTGGTCACCCTCCAGTATATTTAGGTAAGTCCCCCCTCCCCCCCAAAAAAAACACCACCCTGCTATTTTTATACTCACTAGAAAACATAAAATATGTTCTTTTTACCCTCAAAAACCTAACCACCCCCCCCCCCCCATTGTTTTATAACGATAATTCTCGCAATAGAAATAATTCTCTTTTTTGATAAATTTTGGCTTTTCTGTATTGTAATCTCTTCTCTAACTGAGACATCCGTCGCTCTGTTGTTATTAACCCGCTCTGGTTTGACATAAGGCTCTCCAGCGCGAGATTATAATTAGCTCTCACCCTTTTTAAAGCACTTCCTGTAAAGGGTTTCACACATCCAAAAGGATTGTTCCTCCCGTCAAATTAAAAATAGTTTCGAGCAAAAAGAGATTGCGATAATTAAGCTAGGCAAACGCAACTTGTATTTGGAGAACCTTTGAAACGAGTTATTTTCAAATTAAGGTCTAACAATATTTTTTAGGACATTGCTGAAAGGGGGGGGGGATATGCCTCAATTCTATCGCCATCATTGTAAAATGAAAACAAACTGTTTCTTCGCATGAAAAGTAAGGGGGGATTCGTTGTGTAGATATGTATACCCTTTGACAAGAAAAATTATTTTTAAATATATTCGTTGCGTCTCTAGGCATGTTTTTAATCTTTTTCAAGCTTTCTTTCGATAAAGTTTCTTTTATATTCCCAGGAGGGGTGCGTGAAAACTATGGTTTTTAACTTTGATATGCAAGGCTAGAAAGAAAAGTTTTTAGGAGTTGCATGAAGCTTATATTATACGTAAATTGAATAGCATTTAACCTATGTTTGCAAAATTTAGGCCTATAGGCTACTGGGTTAACGATCTTTTTTATCTAATTTAAAGCCTATAGACTGAAACATTTAATTTTTTTCTAAATGGTAAAAATAGAAACATTGATTTCTATCCTAAGGCTATAGACTACTAATTGTCATGATTTTTTTTTTCACAAGTTGTATAATAAGAACATTTGATTTCTGAGTTTAGTATATTTTTAATTTTTGCTTTACTGAAAATGCTGAGGAGAGGGTTTCTTAGTGATAAATGCTTTTCTAGACAAAGTTATGTGGATGGGGGTACTAATTTTCTTAGTGTAAAAACAAAGGGGGAAATTATTTTCGATACTAACTTTTTTCTCTTCTTTAAGGCAAATTGTGAAGAATGCCCGCCGCCACCCAGTAAGAGAGCAAGGGGTAATAATGCGCCCCCTGTGAAGGTGACAGTTGTCCAATATGGTCGCTGGCCAAAGCCTCATAAACAAGTGTTACCTGCCCAAGCCGCAGCCCAATCTGCGCAGGATTGTGACATCGCTGGTCCATCCACTAGCAGGAAATTCAAAAGTGAATGGGCAACTTCCTACATGATGGTGAGCCCCGCTGCAGGTAAAGTCGCTACCCCACCAACACAAGGTCCGCCGATGATACAGCTGGCTTCGCCAGGGCCTTCGGGCATTCAAATACAGCCAGAATTTGCAAATTTGAGCTTTTTTTCCTACCTATCTGATAGAACTATCTAAAAACCAAACTATTTTTCAACCTAATATAAACTTGTCTCAGAGATATTAAAATATTAACCCCTCGCCCCCAACCATTGTTTTAAATTTCTCTGCTCCCCCTCCCCTCCCTCCGAGATATCTAAATATAATGTAATTGTTTTGCTTGATTGTCAAAGAAACCGCTCTTTTTCTAATCTTTGCTATTTTCTCTGTTCCCCCATTGTTGCTATCTCTTCGCTATCTCATAATAATATTTTTAGGTAATTTCTAGTTTACTGCTATCTCTCCACTATGAAACTCAAAATGCTATTTTTCACAATTGAATATTATAGTTTTAAGAGAAGGACAGAGATTATCCCATTTATCTATTGCACATATGGATTCTAATTTACGTAATATATTTGACAGCTTTCAACCTTACAACTTGCCAAGATTTTAGGGGCTTAGCATTCAATAAGAGTTAACGGTTCTCATTTAATTGTATTTTCCTGCTGAACAGTCTCGGAACAGAACATACGCGGCTTACAATAATTAAGCTAATGAGTTCACAACCTGTAGGGAATTAGAGAGAGAGTAACGACTTTTGGTCTAACAATATTTTTTTTCTTTTAGGGAATTATTTACACGACTGGGAGCCACGGAGGCCGGGAAGCGCCGGTGGGCCCGAGAAGCGCTGTGGGGAAGCGCCGCGGAAAGTGCTGCGGGAAACGCCGCCGACCGTGGAAGCGCTGCGGGAAGCGCCGCGATGGCCCGCTGGGCCGGCTTAGAGGGGGACCATTAAATAGTGGAAGTTGAGGGGGGGGGTGGAGTTGTTTGAAAAAAATAAAATTTTGTTCCTCTATGTAAAGCGGGGTTTTAGATTTTCGTTAAGTTGGATTTTATTTCAGTTGAATTAAACAAATGCTACTTTGTGCATACTGCTACTACTACTAAGCGCGTTTTAAATAATATCTAAATAATAATCCAAATTTTAACAGTAGGGATGATTTGAACACTTTGAAAAGAAGCTATTTTTTTAATTATAGGATGCATTGGTACCATACTCCTCGTCATCATCATCATCATCATCATCCTCATCAGCTGGAAAAGGAGAGGAGTTCTCTAACAATTTAACATGGGAAGATAACATTTTACCTGAAAGTCAAATACCGTTTAATATTGATTAGTTTATAGATGATTTTTTAAATGTAGATTATAGCGCAGTTGAGCAGGGGGACTTACCTTTGCTAAGTCCAAACACACTACAGCTTTTAAAGGATTTTACAAATGAATTAACTGGGAACCCTCCTCTAGCCTCCGATACCCTACTTCCACTTCAAGCAACTGAAGTGGAGCATTCGCATACCCCTATTGTTGAACAATGTGGGGGAGGGAGTGCTGATAATATACAAGAGGGGGAGGGGGGTAATGTCCAATTTACACCATTTTCCAAATTTCAGCTCTCAAACTCAATTTTAAATACAATAGTTGTCTACACTGTGACTTTTGGGGATCCGTTTAATTCGCTTTTGTGTGTTAATTTTGTGTTTGATCCCATAAAAATTATGCAAGACTATGTAGATAAAATTCGTGCACTGCTGGAGAACCAAATTCAGCTGTGGGGAGGTAGGGATTCAATTTAGGGTTCTATTGTTTTAAAGGTGTTTTATTTAAATGTGGGGAAAAGCGAAGTTTATCATCATTATATACATTCCGAGATCCGTGTGATTTATCCGAATTTAAAAAATTTTGAGGGTGTTTTTTCGGAGTGGGTAGGTCATATTATAGCGCATCTCGAAAACTTTTACGAAAATGGGAGCGGCTCTGTAGTTCTTTTTGTTGAAAATTTAAGCGTTAATATCTGTAAATTTAAGAAAGATTTTATTTTAAGAGAGGGGCAGGGTCTGAGATGTCAATAGTTTTAAATTATAATCCAGATTTAGTAGGTTGTCAAGGTGTCCAGAAGATCTGTTTTGAAACACATCAAAAATATTTCAGGTATGCTTTCCTCATATCAGCATTTCAGCCTCTAGCAGATGACGCTACCAAGACGAATTTAGACGATTGGGCTGTACATGGGAAGGAAGGGTCCAATTTCTCCATTGTAGATTTCTCCTGTTTAGATGGAAAATACCCAGTAACGCTAAGAGCCATTGATATTTTTGAAAGGGCCAATGACCATTTAAATATCGGCGTTACTGTGGCTAAATTTGAAACTGAATTTGAAGATGGGGTTCGTTCTAAAAAGAAGGGGGTGGTATTTCCAGTAAAAGGCCCGTCGATTGATTAAGTCAGACACTGAATTTTGCTGTTGTACACTACCCTATCTAGAGACCTAACCAATTCAATTGGTCCGTTTAATGCTATCACATACATTAGTAGAGTTCTGGAGCTGGCTAAGAAAAGGGGGGAACTTTTTTGCTGTCCAACATACCTGTCTCGATTCCGTAGCGATATAAAACTGCAAAATCATATGAAGCATTGTAGACGGCATGGTTACCAGAGAGTGGAAACGGTTTCAGGGGATAGGGCTATTTTACGTTTTAAAAATTTTCAAAACACCCTCCTCCAGTGCAACAAAATATCTTTGGATTGTGAAGCTAAGCTGGTGGAGGTGAACGATCCTCGATTTCCAAACCGAGTCAAAGAACATCAAGCTATTGCAGTGTCCTATGATCATGCGCAAAGAGACAGTTCTAACACCATGCGGTTGTTAGAAATAGTAGAAACATTGGATGAGGGGGAGTTCATGGTCAAGGCATTGACTAAACAAATTGGCACGGCTAATGGTGCTATTTCTCGTTTGAGAAATACACTTTATCCAATGGTTTTGTCTGCAGTGGATCGTCTCGCGCTTAAATATCAAAAAATATGTTGGGGTAGTCAGGGGGAGTTTGTAGAGGGGGATATGGGGACTAAAGGGAAAAGAGGGGGGAGGGAGAAAGTCAGGGATCATAATCACTTGTGGCAGGAAATATCCTCTGGGGGTAGTAATTTTAGAGGGGTTGCGCATCAATCGTGTAACTTAAATGTTAGCCAGCAGTTTTTTATCCCTGTTTTTATTCACAACTCAAATTACGACTTAAAATTTATTTTACCGCCACTGGCACGTATGCATAGGGATGGAGGGGGAGTAGATAGTCAATGAGTAAATAGTTCATTTACTTATAACATTATTCCCAAATTGGCCGAGAAATTGTTGCTTCTCGAGCTGAAATGGTAGGTAGTAAATAATGGGCATACGTGTTGGAATAAAATCAGGTTTTTAGATTCCTTTAGTTTTTTTCCCAAGGCATTGAGTCAATTGATTCAAGTGCAGAAAAGCGACAATTTTGATAGCTTTCCCTTGCTTAAACAGCACTTTCAAGACAGTGAAATGTATGACCTATTGACCTGCAAAGGTGTATATGCATACAACAATTACTGTTCTGTCGCTCGCTTAAGAGAGCTTAAACTACCTCCAATTGAAGCTTTTTACAATTTACTGCCCATCACTGAATGCAGAGCCGAGGAATTTGAGTTTGCCAAGAAGGTGAGTGTAAAGAGGACTTGTAAAAATAGGTGGTATTATTGTTGACTCTACTTGGCCAGTGATGTTTTAACTCAGTTGGCTATAGTCTGCAAGAGGACAGACCAAATCTATTCAGAGTTCGGGTTAGATATAGACTACTATTTTTCCACACCCCATTTGGTGATGGATTTTATTTTAAAATTTAGTAGGGAGGAAATAGGCTTAATCACAGATGTAGATCAGCACCTTTTTGTAGAGCGTTCAATTAGGGGTGGGTATGTTTTTCATGGGGACCGCGTCTTGTCAACCGATCCGAGCGGACAAAACAGCACCGGTGCAAAGTCAAATGCAGTGTTCTTGGACATGAACTCATTGTACCCCTCGGCAATGTCTCACTACTCTTTGCCGTGTGGGAACTATCAATGGCTAGAGAATCCTTGTGAGTTCCCCGACATTACCACAGTTGAGGACAATGGGCCACAAGGATGGTTCTTTGAAATTGACGGTCACATTCCTCTGGCGCTTCACGACTCCGTCAAAGATTTTGTTTTTCCTTGTATCAATCGACCCGTGAGCAGGGACTCATTTAGCCCCTACAGTCGATCCTTGGTTGAGGATATGGGAATGCACAGGACTCCCTCTAAGCAAAAACTGATTGCTGATTTGGACCCTAAGGAGAATATCGTTGTTCACCATATGCTTTTGTACTGGATGGTGAACAATGGTTTCAAAATCACCAAAATACACAGGGTCCTCCAGTTCAATCAGCGACCATATTTAAAGACGTTTATCGAAACTTTTGTTGATAAACGCTCTAGGGCGAACTCCAAGGTAGAGAAGGAAATGTAAAAACTGATTCTAAATTCAGCGTTTGGCAAAATGTGTGAAAGCATACGTAACAGATCTGGCTGCGATGTTGTGACTGACCCTCTAGAGTGTGCACGAATTATTTCCGATCCCAATTTTACATCGTTCACGAGCATAGAGGCTGGCATGGTTCTTCTACACAGGAAAAAGAGAAATGTGGTACTGAACAAGAATATAGCAGGCGGCAGTTCAGTACTAGAAATTTCCAAAAAGCTCAGGTTGTCGTTTTTTTAAAATGTGTGCAAGGTGCAATGACCACGGGAGGAAGAGGTTCAAGTTTACTATGGGGATACAGATTCTCTGCTGTTAAAGGTAAATAGGACTGAAGATTTATTGGATGATCTAGAAAAGGGGGAACACATCAGCTGGCGGATGGATTTCACCAAATGGAATCCATCCATCTACCCCGAGTTGGTGAAACGTCAAGCCCCCAACCAACTGTTAATGTTAAAATCAGAGACAGGGAGTGATTTGATATCCAGGGGGGTGTTCCCGGGTCCTAAAGTTTATTGCGTTAAAACTCATAGTGGGGATGAAAAGCAGACGTGTAAAGGGGTGTCTACACACTTTGTAAAGAGCAATTTCAACATGAGCGTGTACAGAGACTGTGTAGAAAGTAGCATAGTGCCGAGGAACAAGTGCTTGCAATTCGCTCTCTACAGTATAGAAATTATACTGTAAGAGTGGAAAAAAATGCAATGTCGTGTATATCTGACAAAGTCTATGTGCTCGAGAATGGTGTGAGTGTCGTGCCTCATGGCCACTACCGTATTTAAGACCGAGTTGAATGCATAGACTATCGCAATCAACTTGGTCTGGATAAATTAAGCTAAACAACTAACCAACTAACCACCACCACCAACCCGTTCATAAATTAACTAACCACCCAACCCGTGCTTAAATTAACTAACCATCTTAACCCAACCTAACCTGTAGCAGCAGCAGTGACGACAACTATTATACTGTTTTTCCATCGCGGCCCAAGGGGGGCCTTCCCGCGGCCGGCCCCGGGGGGGGGGGGGGTGAGGGGTCCTGCCCGTGACCACTCCCGGAGGGTGGGGGCCCTGCCCTAGGCCGGCCTTCGGCCCCGCGGCCCCGGAGGGGGGCCCCTGTTAAATTCATAATGTTCAACTGTGCTAGTTCATGTTCCAAGTGTTTTTTTTTCAAGTGTTGTTGTTGTTGTACAGAAAAGTGTGTGTTTGCTACTAATATACATAAAGTGTTGTTGTTGTAGAAAAAAGTGTTTAAAGACAATAGCTGTTGTACAGATAGTGTTATTGTTGATGGACAAAAGTGTTTTTTTTTATGTTGTACATAAATTGTCATTTTTATCATTGTTCATGTTGAACAAATAGAGTTTTCATGTTGCCAAAATAAATGCTGCCATGAAATTTTGTCAACTGTTCTTGTTGAACATAGTGCTAATCTTATTGTTGTTCATGTTGAACAAATAGAGTATTCATTTTGCCGAAATAAATGCTGCCATGAAATATTGTTTTTTGTTGTTGTTCTTGTTAACGTAGATAGATCTATGGGAAAATTACTACAAGTGCTACTTATTCATTGGATACGTATGATTTACAGTTAGTTGTAGTCCAATTGTTGTCAACATCAGCAGCAGCATGTATCAATTTAAAACACCCTTCAGGTCGTTTCTGTGTGGTCCCTCAATGTCGGGGAAAACAAAACTCTTTAACTAAAATAATTAAAAATTGCGATAAAATGTTTTTGGAAAAGCCGAAAAAATTTACTATTGCTATAGTATTTGGCAGGAGTCCTATGATCAAATAAAAGCTATTGCCACAACCATACCAATACAATTCATACGGGGGCTTGATGTTTTCAATAGTATTATATCGAACTCGTGGCTGATTATTGATGATTTGGCTGAATCCATTGAACAGTTCTCACAGGAAATGCTACAACTGTTCACCGTTCGCTCCCATCATGAACACATTTCCATAACCCTAGCTCTACACAATCTGTTTCATCAGAGCAAATGTATGCGAACCCTTGCTTTGAATTGCACTATCTATATTATCTATCGAGTTTTTCGTGATTCTAGCTCGCTCATAACTCTCAATAAACAGATATATCCAGGCGCCCCAAAATGTCTGTTGTCAGCGTACGCTCAGGCGACTAATAAACCCTACGGTTACATTTTGCTGGGTCTTAATCAGAGCACACCTGAGGATCTAGGTACAGTCACCGACATTTTCGACAATGAAATTACAGTATATCTTCCGGTGAACAGTAGAATAGACTATTAGTTGACGTTATGACACTGAAGAAACTACACGAACAACGGCATTTATTTTCCGTTTTAAGCACTTCAAAACCCTTGCTTAGGAAGGCTATGCTCAAACATGGGGTTGACAGTGTTTTAATTAATCTAATATCTGAAGTTTTTTCAAATTTAACTGCGGGCATTTTTAACCTGCAAGATGTTTTTAGACAAGTTAAAACCAAACACGGTGACACAGTCTGGGCCTGGGCTTTCAAAAACAAGGGACACATATTTAAAAGAACATGGCTCCTTCAAGCAGGCGGTAGCTTTTTCACACTTTTACTGCCAATAATTGCAGGACTTGTAAACAGTTTTCTCTAGAGAATGGCTAAACCCTATAAATTGACGCCATTTGAACTTGTCCTCTCGCCCGTAGAACATTTTGAAGACAATCTAAGCAAATTCATTAACGATGAGGATATTGCCGATGACAAAAAACTGCTTTTACTTCAAGATGCATTGCGACGTGTGGACAAGCATAAACCTTATCGTGAGAGACCCGTCGCTGTCATCGATCCCTTCAAACAGGAAACATCACCTCAAGGTTCTGCACATTCAAAGGAGAAGGAATTAAATTCGATTGCATAGAAAATGGGAAACCTTTTGCTAGTGACCTATCAAGAACAGAGTAAAAGGGTATTATCATTTCCCTTACTGGAAACTGGTGATCAAGTTTAGGTCGAGAGCAGAGGGAACCAAATTATAATTCAGGGAAAAAGTTATAATCTAGTTGATTTAATTTGTGATATGGTGACGAATCGTACAGGACTTCTATCATTTGACAATAATCTATACACCTTTCTAAGTGTATGAAACTTTCCCAAAAGTCTTATTGGCAATAAGCAAATTCTAAGGAAACTAAGAGAATATAGTCCCCCACCAACACAAGCGTCATTTAAAAAAGAAGACGATTATTCAATTTTTGAAAATAGTAGCAGCAGCAGCAATGATTTTGCCACATCACTTGCTTTTAGTCAAAAGTAAAGAAGAATTAATTCATCCTCTAGTGTGAAAATGGCGAGTAGACTTTCCACTACGTGTTTGCGTTCAAAATGGATGAAGTTCTGAAAGGTGTCTATAAAAATATTGGTGAAGCGGGAAGTTTAAGTTCTCCCAAAACGCTTTCTAAAGTTGTCTCCGGCAGCACATTGAAAAAAGCAAAAGAGTATCTAGAGAATGAACCGAGTTACACACTGCACCGGAATCACAGGCTTCGCAGCAAATAATATCGACAAACTAAAGCCTTTTTCCCTCTGCATATAATGCAAACGGATCTTTTAACTTTAGACGCACTTCAACAGCGTCACAATGCACCATACAAATATATTTTGGTGGCAATCAGTGTCTTTAGTCGCTATGCCTATGCCATTCCATTACGGTCAAAGAGAGGTGTTGAAGTTGCTCGGGCCATTGAAAGGTTTCTTGAACAGGATTTGTATAGAAAAATTCAATCGGATCGTGGCAGTGAATTTGTTAATCCCCATGTGCAAAAGGTTCTTTTGAAATATAATACAACACTTTATCATAGTCAAAGTCCGATAAAGGCTGCAATGGCTGAACGATTAATAAGAACGATTCGTCTATTAATTGCAAGATATTGTAGCCTGAAAAATACATCGGCTTTTATTCATGATTTAGATAAAATCATGCAGATATATAACCATCGACCTCATTGATCTCTTTCCAACTCAATCCCCTAGGATGTTCACTGCAATGAAGATGGATTTGATGCTTTTCTAAAGAAATACTCGAATGGTGAAAAAGAAAAAAAAAATGTGAAGAATAAATTCAATGTTGGTGATAGTGTTCAAGTTAATAGAACCACCGATATTTTTGAAAAGGAAATTATTTATGGAGCACCAAACTTTTTAAAGTGTCCAAAATCCTGGACACCGAACCCAAGACATATCGACTGCGAGACACCAAAGATGATGAGATTCTCGGCGGTTTTTATGAATATGAACTGCAAAAAGTTAGAAAGACTAGTGAAATTTATCAAATTGAAAAGATAGTAAAGAGTCGTACTCGTAGGGGCAAGAAACAGTTGCTTGTTTGCTGGCTAGGATAAAACTGAGATTTTGATTCTTGGGCCAGTACTGAATACACTAACAATGCGCAATGATTTCTATGTGACTTTCATGTCCAATTTTTCCGATCCTCTCTACAAGGAACTGAACAGAACAAGTGATTTTTGGACGACACTCTCCCCCCACCATCAAATTCGACGACAATTGAAGGTATGAAGTGGCTCTTGTCAACTCTATTCTCAAAAATACCTACGACATCCTGAGAAAGGATCGTAAATATGAAATAAAAATTAGACCCTATGATTGGCCACCACCATCCTCAAGTGATCAAGAACAAATTCAAAAAATCAATTGGATGGATTATCCACATATTGAATTACCCTACGAGGAACTCACCTGTATGAATGATTTATGTCTTTCTATTAATAAAAGAATTTCCGCTCGTAAAAAAGGAGCTTTTTATTTCAACTATTCAAAGGAGGAGGGTACGATCTATATTAGTTCACCTATTGCCAGCAAAAAGGTTATTCTCAATGAAAACCTAAAGGATGTTCTTGACTTTAAGCTCAATATAATCAACGGTAAAAGTGCCGGAAACACTAATTTCATTTTGTTGACTACCCGCCTGCCTTCTCCACGGACACTTGTATATTTCTCTACGCCTCATTTGTGGAAACATCTCGGGTTGGTAATTCAAATGTTCCCCTCCTACGAGTTCTTGAACGAAAAACCAATGAAGAGCATATTCACCACTACAATATAAAGCATCTTCAATATATTCCCGTAAACACTTCCTATTTGGAACTCTGTCAGTTAACACTAAGAACTTAACTAGGTGATCCCATAGCAATTTCAAAGGGGTTCGCTGTGATTACATGTCATTTTGGAACTATCATTCAATAAAAAGATGTCTAATAAAAAAGTGACATTCACTTATCCTGATATTGACTGCTATATTAACACACTTGGTATAAGAGACCAGGGCCATGAAATGGACTATTACAAAGGTCGCACATTAACTTCTGGCTATGGTCTTGGCCGTGGGTTTGCTAATCTCTTTCGCTCTTCACTACCACTGGCTAGAAAATGTCTTGTACCGGCTGCGACAGATTTTGCGTCCTCTACACTATACGATTGAGGCTCTGGCAAGGATTTTAAAAAAAGTGCTATGGAAAATCTTAGGTCCAGTGCGCGAACCCTAGGCGAGAGATTAAAACAAAATGGTAAAGGATGAAAGAGGTCGAGAAACAATGCATCACTCATCAGTCTCCACTCAGGTCGGAAACGAAAGACATCATCCCTCTTGTCAAAGAAAAGAAGGACAAAAGCCGACACGTAGTGTAAACAGAAGAAGAAGCCCCAGGAAGAAAATTGTTAGATCAAAACTAGATTTCTTCTCTTAAGATGTCCTACCTACCGCAAAAGGACTCTCAAACTTCAATAACCACCTCATTGAATCTATTCAATGCTTAAAATGTTGATGTTAGTGTAAAACATGGATACTATGAACAATTTTATCCAAAACAACCCCTCTCCGATAATATCCACTTTCAAATTTATTCCAATGAAGACTACTTTATGGACATGTCTTCAACATTTATTGATTTGCAAATGAAAGTCCGGAAATCCGATAATACAATGTCAATTCGGGCCGATGGAATATCTTATGAAAATTGTATATTATATAATCTATTTCGTCAAATTAGTGTCTACATCAATGGCATGCTGGTGAGCACAAGCAACAATCTCTCAAATTATACAAGCTATATGCAATTCATGTTTATGACACCCAAGTCATACAAGGAATTGAGAGGCACCTCCAATGGTTATGAATATATTACTGATACTAATAGTACAGATGCACTAAAAATGCTACAACTAGTGAATTACATCTAGTTGGAAAAATATATCATGAAATATTTAATATACCCCAATGGCTGCCGCCCAATGTTAAAGTGGATATAAAACTGACGCTTGCACCCTGCAATTTCATATTGAGAAAAGAACTTGCTGCCAATCCTGATGTAAGTCTCTCCCTCACCTCGGCAATACTTCATGTACACAAACAACAGGTCATGAGTTCTGTTGCTTTGGCAGTGGAGACACTGAGAGCCAATGGAAATAATATTAAACTTCTTGTTCCTCATACACTCACCAATCAACGTCATATTTCAATGGGCTTACGCACCTTCACCGACTCATGCTTTATCAATGGTGAAATTCCGTCGAAACTCGCTTTAGCATTTGTAAAAAGCGCCAGTGCAATAGGATCGTGGACTGGATGCCCACATAAATTCGAAATGTTTTGACTTTCATCTCTTGTGTGCAAAGTAAACGGTATCCCACTCTACAATCTATCTTTTGATAAATCCTATAGAACATTGTATGAGTTGACAATGCAAACCCTAGATCATGATTTGCAACTATTTGAAAATGGTATAACCGAAGATATGTTTGTTAAAACACATGGTATCATTGTACTGGATTTGTCTGGCACACAGGATATGAGTATAGTACGTACGGGGAGTGTGCTTTTAGAGTGTACATTTGCCGACCCATTGGCTGAGAGTATTGCACTAATCTCACTAAATCGATATGAAACCTATTGGGAAATCACTCCCGAAGGCAGTGTTCTACTAGACTTGGCGCCATGAACACCAGTCAAATAATCAATGTATTTGATATGGATCCCTAGATGTCCCAGTACAAATCCTATTGTCTACCCTCGGACTATCTTGGAAAAATTCAAAGTGTCAACAATACTTTGATTATTGTTAATAGCAGTCCGTCGACTGTGTTGATGGGTCATTGGTTGTGCGTCTTTCAAAGAATGAAGGCGATTAAATTTTTTTATCCTCTTGGTCTACCCTATACATTCTACTCACCCCACATCAGCAACTATATTGAGAGCAGTGGGAAAACTATTATTCAAAATCGGAAGAGGGTGCAGGATCTAACGACTAAAAGCTTTGGCTTCCATGCACTACTATATTTTGTGTTACGATGTCACGGCTATACTTACAAGCAGTATATCCATATTCATGGTGACAATCCACGTCTGAACGACTTCCTAGTGGAAAATATCCTCTCAGACCTATACAGTATTGATTTCAGTGCCCTAAGAGTAAAGTGCTTAAAAAATGTTTGTGAATTTGTTTATTAATAAAATGCACATATTTACAATAATTTCTTTAAATCTTCACTTTAGATTTCTTCTTCTTCTTCGATGTATAGGCAACTGTCGTGAACCAGTAATGCCGGTAAATCATTTGGATTTACTGTATATTGATCTTGATTGACTGCAAAGTCAGGGTCACATTTTCTACAGTACAATGTAACTTCACTCTTGTCATATCTCTGTGTATAGTCAATGATACTATTTGTATTCATATTATGAAATTCAAGTGTTACAATCTGTCTATTCGAAGCAATATCACATACAGTGTTTTCAAATGGTGAATCACATTCAGTAGCTGCCAAATAAAAATCACTTGGTTTATAGTCATAGTAGGCAGTGTCGTCACAACCATCGTTGTGATTTCAGTGCCCTAAGAGTAAAGTGCTTATAAAAAGTTTGTGAATTTGTTTATTAATAAAATGCACATATATACAACAATGTCTTTAAATCTTCACTTTAGATTTCTTCTCTTCTCAGAATAATTTAAATCCACGACGATACCAATCTCGTAGAAATAAACTAAAATCACGTTTGGGATTCTTTCCAATCATAGCGGGGTAAGTATTCTCCCACTGATCACATTTATCATAGTGACAATTGGAGCACAGGTGCCCTCTAGGGTGAAAGTCACAAATCTCCTCAAGACATGAATTACATCCTTTAATTTGTACTGCATAGCCTCTATGTAATTTACAAGGATTACATAATTTACACTTTTCACTATAGTCATCAATAATTGTACAATTCTCACATTGAGTCCAACTGCCAAGAGTGTACATGCACAGTGGACATGTATAGAAAATTATTCGGTTTCCGATGTCAACTCTCTCAGAGCTAAAACGAAACTGATTGTCCTCGCTCGATAAATTCAAGGTGGAGGAATGGGGAGAGGAGTAACTGTGACGTCACCTTTTTCGAATGGTGGAGCCATCTACACTGAATCCATTTGCAATGTTTACAAAAGTATATCCACGATATGATTTTGCTTTGTTCCAATTAATATATCAATAAATTGAGTATAAGTACTTGAGTCACATCTTAAAAGTTTCATACAATTGTCCAATGGGGGAGAATCAGTATTCAGTATATTGTCAAGTGTTCCCTGACAAGAGAATATCCTGCGTTGAAGAGATAACTTGAGAAAATCGTCATCCAAAATCAAATGTTTTTCCATAAACACTAGATTTGATCTAATTCTCTCTTTCTCAGACTTATTCATTTTCGATCATTTCATTTTAACTGCTGACTCTAGACTGGTCCTGATTTGTTAACCTCTATTCTAACCTGACCAGAAAAGAAAGGGACCATTTCGATTTCAAAACAATTTTATTGAATAATTACAACAACAATAATACTAAGCATGTACAATTAGTGATAGAGTTTAGTGTCTTCAATATGTTTCAACAATGCACTTAAAGCACATTGAAGTCTATTCATATGTGCTATATCAACTTTATCAGCGAAACATAATTGATCCTCCATTTTAAATTTGCTCAAGGATATCACATATCTTGCATATACTTCATCCCATTCCAGACAAAGCTGTGATCCTCTCGTGATTTCCACCGCAATGTTTGATGCTCTTGTATTATTACCATCAACACCACTATCAATTTCTAATAGGGTAAACATTCCACTCATCAACACACAAATATATATTCAAATGAGTAAAGTCAAACTGTTCTTCTTCTCACTCCTTTGTATTCTATTCACAGACTAATAGAAACTATAGCAAAATCCTTTCCTCATATTCGCCGCAAACCTCCGCCGCTAATATGTAAGCGAGCCTCTGATTGGCTGAGAAGTGAGTTGTAACCGACTCGCTGATTGGCTGAGAAGGAAACGCGTGATCTAACTGTTTCCTATTCCTGGACACCTTGACATTCGCCTCGAGCATGCACTTGGCCAAAACAACAAAACAAGATCTTGAAAGAAGTGTGATTGACCCTGTCCCCGTTAGACTCAATAATCCAGAAAACATCCATCAAAGTGAGAAAATTACTGTTTTTCCATTCTCACTGACAAAAACCATAAAACAGACATAAATTGATGTTGACATCCATGAAAAACATCAAATAAATTGACCAACACACATAACCGTCCAAGAAACATCCATAAAAGTGAGAAAATTCCTGTTTTTTCAAGTGAGAAAAATTCTGTTTTTTCGTTCTCACTAAGAAAAACCATAAACCACGTGGTTCTCGTCGGAGTCAATAAGGCCTTTCTACTCCTATTCCCCTCTTCTCACAATTATTATTCTGGTTCTTCACCCGTGTAATATTTTCGGTAGGCTTAATATTTTAAACTGCAGTTTAGGATCTTTTTACAGTCTTGCGAAGCTGTTAGGTAGGCGAAGAAAATTTAACGGGAAGGATATTTTGCTCAAATTAGGGATAGCCTAGTAAATTTGTTTAAATATTCAGGCATATCTTTACAACTTCTAATGCTTGAACAATTAGTAACCCTGTATGAAGGCTCTTGAGATAGAAACAATAGAATTAAAAAAATGTTTTATAATTGAATGTCTTCTTAAGAACTCTCCCTAAATACAACCAGTACTTACGTATTAGCCAGAAAACACGCGAGAGGTGAAGTCTGGTTAATGCTAATGAAGTAAATCAAAATATGATGAAAATACAATAGTTTAGAAACAAATTTGGTCTATATATTTGCACATTAGGGGGGGTAAAGTATGGTATATATTAAATACATAACCTAACCTACGTACCTTTTTTTGCCCCACAACCCCAACAAACTAAAGTTTAAATATTGTTCACGGGGTGAGAAACCCCTGTTTGCCTAGAGCTCCCAAGGAATTCTCTTAATAAAGAAGCTGCTTAACTAGTTTGTTGCATCATGTCCGCTATAAATTTTCTCGTGTGTCTTCTGGCTAATACGTAAGTACCATACAATCTTCTTACCGTAAATATCAAAAAAGTTTTTTATCATCTGAAAATAGGCCTAAGGAGCAACATTAAAACGAACAAGAATTATTACATATATGATGGGGGTTGTCATTGTCCCCTCTTTAACACCACGTTATTTACGCTAAAGTTTGAATTTTGTTCGAATCGTTCTTACAGAAGTAAGAACTATTCCTGAAACACAATTGTCATTTAATTAGAACAATAAGATGCTTTTTTTAAAGTACTAAAAAATCTTAGCGTGAATAGTCATGTGTTTAGAGGTTCATTTCTATTCGTTTTAAGTTTTAATGCTTCTCCTTAATTTCAGGTGAAAAAACTAATTTTTTTTTATTTAATTCCTTGAATGTTAATGTACGCTTGCCGAAGAATATTCATTAATTCGCAGAAATCGTTGCAGATGTTATGGAAAGCCCCGATGGCTTTGATTAATGGCACCTACATTAATTATTTGCTAGTTTGCTGTTTTCTATAAAATTTGTTCCATTTAAATCAAAATTATTCCTTGCTCAAACAAAACCCTAACTCCAAATTACTAATGAGGAACTTCTAATAGATATATTTTCTTTATTCTTAGAAAAATGGATATCCGGAAGTTTTTTGAATCAAAAAATTTAAAAAAAGCTAAGTTTGAGGAAACCTCGCCTCCAGAAAATAAAAAAGATCTGCAGTTGCCTGATTTAGATGTCTTGTCATCAACAGCCAAAGAAATTGTAATGGAACAATCTTCAACTTCAAGGAGATTTGTTGAGTTTCAGCAATCCTTACAATCCAAAAACACGAATGTTAATGACAGTGCGGTTGAAAGTGTTGATTTAGGGAGCTTTTTCGAAAAGCCAGGTATTTCTGATTGTAAAAAATACGAATTGCTGACAAACCCAAGTGTAAACTCTTATTCTCATGATTTCAAGAAAGATATTTCTATTATTGGTAAAGATACCCGTAAATTTAAGGAAAGCTGGTTGTATCCTTATCCATGGTTAGTGTATTCGACTTCACTAAAAGGAGGGCTTTGTAAATATTAATTTAAAAAACCAAAATTTTCCAAGGGAAGTAAAGAGCGAAGTTGAAACTTAAAACGGATAAGAACCACTACTTCACAACCTATTTAATATATATAAATATAACTGGTATAAATAAACCAACTAATTATGTTTCCCTATGCTTTTAGGATTATACAAAACTAGCGCTTTACTGAAAACACAAAATAATATAGGACTATGGTACAATAAAAGCAAACCAATTAAGAACACTTTTTGAAGAATCAAAATATTATCATTCCCTTTTAAGATAAAGGAACAATCCATTTTAAAATTTTCTTTATTATGTTGCGTTTAATTTGGTGTCACTTCTACACAATGGCTCAGTCCAATGACTAGCTCTCCTTTTGGTTCTTAAAAGGACATGTCAAGATTAGTTTGTACACAAGTTCAAAGTAAGGCCATATTGATAGTATTAGGACTATAGACTAGCTTTAGAATTTGCATCATAGCTTGAAATTCACTCTTGTATAGAGAGAAATAATCGGATTTCCAGAGTTCATATTATGTCTTATTTGATCTTCATTTCAAGTGATGCTAAAGCACATCTCTTACAATTTAAAACTAGTAGAAATGACCCTAAAGGTCCCGTACCCACACCATATATGGGCATAGAGTCATTAGAGAGAACACGTGGTTAATGGGGTCAATGACCTCTTTTTTCCAAGGTCGATGTTGTTGTTGTTGTAAGTGCACGCTCTCAGCGAATGTCAAGGTCGATGTTGTTGTTGTTGTAAGTGCACGCTTTCAGCGAATGTCTTAGAAAGGGGGGCGCTACTCCGAACAGGACATTTGTTGTTGTTGTTTTGGCCATGTGCATAGAGTCATTAGGGAGAACACGTGGTTAATGGGGTCAATGACCTAAATTTCCAAGGTCGATGTTGTTGTTGTTGTTGTTTTGGCCATGTGCATAGTCATTAGGGAGAACACGTGGTTAATTAAAGCGATTGGGAATTTGGAACACCTGTGCTGTAAGTCATTAATCAAATTGTTTCCGGGCTAAGTTTAATAATGTCTGACAGGTACTGTCAATCATTAATCAAATTGTTTCCAGGCGAAGTTTAATAATGTCTGACAGGTGATGTCAAGATTGATTGTTATGTCACGAAATGGGAATTAATTTGTTGTTTCTAAGGGGAATTATTGATTCAAGAAAGGGGAATTAATTTGTTGTTTCTAAGGGAATTATTGATTCAAGAAAGGGGAATTATTTGTTGTTTCTAAGGGGAAGGTGGGGAAGAGATATATTGATTGCGTAATCGAAGGGAGAGAATTCCCGATAAATTGATTACATAATTGGTAGAACCCTATAAGGAGCTCGTGGCGGGAATCCATTTATGGGCATAGAATGACGTAATCGACTATGACAAATGGATTTCTGAGAAATTGATTACATAATCGGTAGAACCCTATCAGGAGATCACTACAGGAATCCATTTATGGGCATAGAATGACGTAATCAACTAGGACAAATGGATTTCTGAGAAATTGATTACATAATCGGTAGAACCCTATCAGAAGGTCATGACGGGAATTCATTTATGGGCATAGAATGACGTAATCAACTAGGACAATTAGATTTCTGAGAAATTGATTACATAATCGGTAGAACCCTATCAGGAGGTCATGACGGGAATCCACTTATGTGTATAGAATTACGTAATCAACTAGGACAAATAGATTTCTGAGAAATTGATTACATAATCGGTAGAACCCTATCAGAAGGTCATGACGGGAATTCATTTATGGGTATAGAATGACGTAATCGACTAAGACAAGCAAGTTACTTTCTTAATGTCTATCCTAAACCCATTTTCCAACTTGAAGTACTTATCTTTTTCACTCACAACTATACTTTACAGCTTTTAGGTTACCTCAAAACCAAGAAATACTTTTCAAAGACCATTTCAGAGCAAGTTACTTTCTTAATGTCCCTCCTAAACCCATTTTCCAACTTGAAGTACCTATCTTTTTCACCCACAACTATACTTTACAGCTTTTTGGTTGTCCCAACACCAGGAAATACTTTTCAAAGACGATTTCAGAGCAAGTTACTTTCTTAATGTTCCTCCTAAACCCATTTTCCAACTTTAAGTACTTATCTTTTTCACACTAAACTATACTTTACAGCTTTTGAACAACAAAAAACTCAGAAAAAATATTATAATAAAATTTAATATAACTTTTATTTCTTTATTTAACTCCTAAGAACAATTTACATAAAGATTTAATTATATTTTTCTACAAAAACTCTAATTTAAAGCTTTTTGGATACCTCAACACTAAGAAATACTTTTCAAAGACCATTTCAGAGCAAGTTACTTTCTTAATGTCCCTCCTAAGCCCATTTTCCAACTTGAAGTACTTATCTTTTTCACCCACAACTATACTTTACAGCTTTTTGAGTGTCCCAACACCGAGAAATACTTTTCAAAGACCATTTCAGAGCAAGTTACTTTCTTAATGGTCCTCCTAAACCCATTTTGCAACTTGAAGTACTTATCTTTTTCACCCACAACTATCCTTTACAGCTTTTTGGATACATCAACACCCAGAAATACTTTTCAAAGACAATTTTCGAGCAAGTTAAGTTCTTAATGTCCCTCCTAAACCCATTTTCCAACTTTAAGTACTTATATTTTTGAAACACAAATATACTTAACAGCTTATTGGTTACCTCAACACCAATAAATACTTTTCAAAGAACGTTTCGGAGCAATTTCCTCTCATATTTTCATTCCTAAACCCATTTTCCAACTTGTTTTACTTATCTTTTTCACCCACAACTATACTTTACAGCTTTTAGCTTTCCTCAACGCTAATAACTACCTATCAAAGACCATTTCAGAGCAAGTTACTTTCTTAATGTCCCTCCTAAACCGATTTTCCAACTTGAAGTACTTATCTTTTTCACTCACAACTATACTTTACAGCTTTTTGGATACCTCAACACCAAGAAATACCTTTCAAAAGGCATTTCAGAGCAAGTAACTTTCTGAATGTCCCTCGTAAACCCATTTTCCAACTTGAAGTACTTATCTTTTTCATCCACAACTATACTTTACAGCTTTTTGGATACCTCAACACCAACAAATACCTTTCAAAGACCATTTCAGAGCAAGTTACTTTCTTAATGTCCCTCCTAAACCCATTTTGCAACTTGAAGTACTTATCTTTTTCACTCACAACTATACTTAACAGCTTTTTGAGTGTCCCAACACCAAGAAATACTTTTCAAAGATAATTTCAAAGCAAGTTACTTTCTTAATGTTCCTCCTAAACCCATTTTCCAACTTGAAGTACTTATCTTTTTCACCCACAACTATACTTTAAAGGTTTTTGGATACCTCACCACCAAGAAATACTTTTCGATGCCCATTTCAGAGAAAGTTACTTTCTTAATCTCCCTCCTAAACCCAATTTCCAACTTGAAGTACTTATCTTTTTCACCCACAACTATACTTTACAGCTTTTTGGTTACCTCAACACCAAGAAATACCTTTCAAAGACCATTTCAGAGCAAGTTACTTTCTTAATGTCTCTCCTAAACCCATTTTGCAACTTGAAGTACTTATCTTTTTCACCCAAAACTATACTTTACAGCTTTTTGAATTTCCCAACACCAAGTAATACTTTTCAAAGACCATTTCAGAGCAAGTTACTTTCTTAATGTAATTCCTAAACCCATTTTGCTAATTGAATTAAATATCTTTTTCACTCTATTCGATACACTATCGAAATTTTGATGCTCCGACTTCATGAAATGTTTTTAGATGACCATTTCAGAGCAAATTCCAGTCTTTTTAACCCTTTCCAACCCATTTTTCAAACTCGAATTACTAACCCTTTTCTACCTATTATAAACGTTACAGTTTCCTGGTTACCTCAACACCAAGAAATATTTTTCAAAGACCGTTTCTGAGCAAGTTACTTTCTTAATGACACTCCTAAACCCATTTTCGAACTTTAAGTACGTATCATTTTCATCCACAAAAATACTTTACAGCTTTATTGATACCTCAAAACCATGAAATACTTTTCAAAGACCATTTAAGAGTAAGTACATATCTTAATGTAACTCATAACCCAAAAATACAACTTGAAGAACTTATCTTTATCACCCAAAACTATAATTTACAGCTTTTTGGATACCTCAACACCAAGAAATACCTTTCAAAAGGCATTTCAGAGAAAGTAACTTTCTGAATGTCCCTCGTAAACCCATTTTCCAACTTGAAGTACTTATCTTTTTCATCCACAACTATACTTTACAGCTTTTTGGATACCTCAACACCAACAAATACCTTTCAAAGACCATTTCAGAGCAAGTTACTTTCTTAATGTCCCTCCTAAACCCATTTTCCAACTTGAAGTACTTATCTTTTTCACTCACAACTATACTTTACAGCTTTTTGAGTGTCCAAACACCAAGAAATAATTTTCAAAGATCATTTCAGAGCAAGTTACTTTCTTAATGTTCCTCCTAAACCCATTTTCCAACTTGAAGTACTTATCTTTTTAACTCACAACTATACTTTACATCTTTATGTATAACTCATCACCAAGAAAATCTTTTCAAAGATCATTTCAGAGCAAGTTGCTTTCTTAATCTTCCTTCTAAACCCATCTTCCAACTTGAAGTACTTATCTTTTTTACCCTCAACTATACTTTACAGCTTTTTGTATACCTCAACACCATGAAATACTTTTCAAAGACAGATTCAGAGCAGTTTACTTTATTAAACTTATTCATAAACCCATTTTCCAAATTGAAGTACTTATATTTTTCATTCACAACTATACTTTACATCTTTTTTGATAGCTCAACACCAAGAAATACCTATCAAAGACCATTTCAGAGCAGGTTACATTCTTAATGTCCCTACTAAACCCATTTTCCAACTTAAAGTTCTTATCTTTTTCACCAGCGACTATACTTTACATCTTTTTGGATACATCAGCACCAAGAAATACCTTCCAAGAACCATTTCAGAGCAAGTTATATTCTTAATGTCCCTCCTAAACCCATTTTTCAACTTGAAGTACTTATCTTTTTCACCCACAACTATACTTTACAGCTTTTTGAGTGCTCCAACACCAAGCAATACTTTTCAAAAGCATTTCAGAACAAGTTCTTTTCTTAATATGCTTCTTAAACCAATTTTACAAATTCTAAATTTTGCCATAGTAGATAGAAAAAGCTATATCATAGCTGTGAATATTTTCTCGAAAGATAAGCAGTTCTATTTCAATTTTAAATTTTCTCAATGAAGTGAAGAAAAGTTCAAGTTCTCTTCTGAATTTTCTGAATGAAAAAGAAATTAGTTTTTATTCAATTCTATTTTTCCAAATAATATAAAAATTGTCCACTTTAGTTCAGATTTTTCTCAAAGGGATGAAAAATTTAAAATACTGTTCCAAATTTTCTCAACGAAGTGAAGAAAAGTTCAAGTTCTCTTCTGAACTTTACCAAAGAACACACTTCAATTCTAATTTTTCCAGAGAAAACAAATATCTTCCACTTCAGTTCTTTATTTCAAAAGACATAAAGAAATTTAAAATTCAATTCTAATTTTTCGATGGAAGATAGAAAAAGTAATCCCCAACCCGAAGGAACCCCCCGGTCCCCAAAGGCCCCAGGCCCCCTGGTCCCCACAATGCCCACCAAAGGACACCGAACCCAAAGGCCCCAAAGGCCCCCCGACACACCCAAAAGACCAAAAAACTAAAATTTCTCTTAGAAATAATATTTTTCATCACTGATAACACTTTTCTGCTCGAACTAGCAAGTTTTCTACCAAAGATACCAAATATTTTCATAGAAGTAACATTTTTTGATTGTGATAACAACTTTTCTGTCAGAATCAGCAAGTTTTCCTTAACACTAACAAACCCACACATCGAAATAATAATTTTTTACTTTAATACTAACATAATGTTAATGAACAAACGCAAATTTCTCTTAGAAATAATATTTTTCATCACTGATAACACTTTTTCTGTTCAAACTAGCAAGTTTTCTACCAAAGATACAAAATTTTTTCTTAGAAGTAACATTTTTGATTGTGATAACAACTTTTCTGTCAGAAGTAGCAAGTTTTGCTTAACACTAACAAACCTTCTCATCAAAGTAATGATATTTTACCTTAATACTAACATACTTTTACTGAACAAACAAAAATTTCTCTTAGAAATAATATTTTTCATCACTGATAACACTTTTCTGTTCAAACTAGCAAGTTTTCTACCAAAGATACCAAATATTTTCATAGAAGTAACATTTTTTGATTGTGATAACAACTTTTCTGTCAGAAGTAGCAAGTTTTGCTTAACACTAACAAACATTCTCATCAAAGTAATGATATTTTACCTTAATACTAACATACTTTTACTGAACACACAGAAATTTCTCTTAGAAATAATGTTTTTCGTCAGTGATAACACTTTTTCTGTTCGAACTAACATGTTTTCTACCAAAGATACCAAATTTTTCGTAGACGTACCATTTTTTTATTATGATAACAACTTTTCTGTCAGAAGTAGCAAGTTTTGCTTAACACTAACAAACATTCTCATCAAAGTAATGGTATTTTTTCCTTAATACTAACATACTTTTACTGAACACACACAAATTTCTCTTAGAAATAATATTTTTCATCAGTGATAACACTTTTTCAGTTCAAACTAGCTAGTTTTCTGGCAAAGATACCAAATTTTTTCTTAGAAGTAAATTTTTTTTTTATTGTGATAACGACTTTTCTGTCAGAAGTAGCAAATTTTGCCTAACATTAACAAAAATTCTCATAAAAGTAACAACATTTTACCCTAATACTAACATACTTTTACTGAACAAACAAAAATTTCTCTTAGAAATAATATTTTTCATCAATGATAACACTTTTTCTGTTCGAACTAGCAAATTTTCTAGCAAAGATACCAAATTTTTCCATAGAAGTAACATTTTTTTATTGTGAAAACAACTTTTCTGTCAGAAGTAGCAAGTTTTGCATAACACTAACAAACATTCTCATTAAAGTAACGATATTTTACTTTAATACTAACATACTTTTACTGAACACACACAAATTTATCTTAGAAATAATATTTTTCGTCAGTGATAACACTTTTTCTGTTCGAACTAGCAAATTTTCTAGCAAAGATACCAAATTTTTTCATAGAAGTAACATTTTTTTATTGTGATAACAACCTTTCTGTCAGAAGTAGCAAGTTTTTCTTAACACTAACAAACCTTCTCATAAAAGTAACAACATTTTACCCTAATACTAACATACTTTTACTGAACAAACAAAAATTTCTCTTAGAAATAATATTTTTCATCAATGATAACACTTTTTCTGTTCGAACTAGCAAGTTTTCTAGCAAAGATACCAAATTTTTTCATAGAAGTAAAAAAATTTTGATTGTGATAACAACTTTTCTGTCAGAAGTAGCAAGTTTTGCTTAACACTAGCAAACCTTCTCATCAAAGTAACAATATTTTACTTTAATACTAACATACTTTTACTGAACACACACAAATTTTTCTTAGAAATAATATTTTTCGGCAATGATAACACTTTTTCTGTTCGAACTAGCAAGTTTTCTAGCAAAGATACCGAATTTTTTCTTAGAAGTAACATTTTTTGATTGTGATAACAACTTTTCTGTCAGAAGTAGCAAGTTTTGCATAACACAAACAAACCTTCTCATCAAAGTAATGATATTTTACCTTAATACTAACATATTTTTACTGAACAAACAAAAATTTCTCTTAGAAATAAAATTTTTCATCAGTAATAACACGTTTTCTGTTCCCACTAGCATATTTTCTACCAAATATACCAAATATTTTAATAGAATTAACATTTTTTTATTATGATAGCTACTTTTCTGTCAGAATTAGCAATTTTTGCTTAACAATATCAAACATTATCATCAATTTAATAATCATTTACATTAATACTAACAAACTTTTACTGAACACACAGAAATGTTTCTTAGAAATAATATTTTTCGTCAGTGATAACACTTTTTCTGTTCGAACTAGCAAGTTTTCTAGCAAAGATACCAAATTTTTTCTTAGAAGTAATATTTTTTGATTGTGATAACAACTTTCTGTCAGAAGTAGCAAGTTTTGCTTAACACTAACAACCCTTCTCGTCAAAGTAACAACATTTTACCCTAATACTAACATACTTTTACTGAACAAAAAAAAATTTCTCTTAGAAATACTATATTTTTCATCACTGATAACACTTTTTCTGTTCGAACCAGCAAGTTTTCTATCAAAGATACAAAATTTTTTCATTGAAGTAAAATTTTTTTTATTGTGATAACAACTTTTCTGTCAGAAGTAGCAAGTTTTGCTTAACACTAACAAATATTCTCATCAAAGTAACGATATTTTACTTTAATACTAATATACATTTACTGAACACACACAAATTTTTCTTAGAAATAATATTTTTCGTCAATGATAACACTTTTCTGTTCGAACTAGCAAATTTTCTACCAAAGATACCAAATTTTTTCGTTGAAGTAACATTTTTTGTTTGTGATAACTTTTCTGTCAGAAGAAGCAAATTTTGCTTAACACTAACAAACCTTCTCATGAAAGTAACGACATTTTACCTTAATACTAACATACTTTTACTGGACACGCACACAAAGTTCTCTTAGAAATAGTATTTTTCACTTCTATGTCTGAATCTATTTGCATACATGTCTGGGTTGGTGTTTGGTTAGGTTAGGTAAGCAAAACTAGCTACTTCTGACAGAAAAGTTGTTATCACAATCAAAAAATATTACTTCTAAGAAAAAATTTGGTATCTTTGCTAGAAAACTTGCTAGTTTGAACAGAAAAAGTGTTATCACTGACGAAAAATATTATGTCTAAGAGAAATTTGTGTGTGTTCAGTAAAAGTATGTTAGTATTAAGGTAAAATATCATTACTTTGATGAGAATGTTTGTTAGTTTTAAGCAAAACTTGCTACTTCTGACAGAAAAGTTGTTATCACAATCACAACATTACTTCTAAGAAAAAAATTTGTATCTTTGGTAGAAAACTTGCTAGTTCGAACAGAAAAAGTGTTATCACTGACGAAAATATTATTTTTAAGAAACATTTCTGTGTGTTCAGTAAAAGTATGTTAGTATTAAGGTAAAATATCATTACTTTGATGAGAATGTTTGTTAGTGTTAAGCAAAAATTGCTACTTCTGACAGAAAAGTTGTTATCACAATCAAAAATGTTACTTCTATGAAAATATTTGGTATCTATGGTAGAAAACTTGCTAGTTCGAACAGAAATCGTGTTATCAGTGATGAAAAATATTATTTCTGAGAGAAAGTTTGGTTTTTTTGGTTAAAGTATGTTAGTATTAAGGTAAAATATCATTACTTTGATGAGACGGTTTGTTAGTGCTAAGTAAAACTTACTACTTCTGACAGAAAAACTTTTATCTCAATCAAAAAATGTTACTTCTAAGAAAAAATTTTGTATCTTTGGTAGAAAAATTGATAGTTCGAAAAGAAAAAGTGTTATCACTGACGAAAAATATTATTTCTAAGATAAATTTGTGTGTGTTCAGTAAAAGTATGTTAGTATTAAAGTAAAATATCGTTACTTTGATGAGAAGGTTTGTTAGTGTTAAGCAAAACTTGCTACTTCTGACAGAAAAGTTGTTATCACAATCAAAAAAATTTTACTTCTATGAAAAAATTTGGTATCTTTGCTAGAAAACTTGCTAGTTAGAACAGAAAAAGTGTTATCATTGATGAAAAATATTATTTCTAAGAGAAATTTTTGTTTGTTCAGTAAAAGTATGTTAGTATTAGGGTAAAATGTTGTTACTTTGATGAGAAGTTTTGTTAGTGTTAAGCAAAACTTGATACTTCTGACAGAAAAGTTGTTATCACAATCAAAAAATGTTACTTCTATGAAAATATTTGATATCTTTGCTAGAAAACTTGCTACTTCGAACAGAAAAAGTGTTATCACTGACGAAAAATATTATTTCTAAGAGAAATTTGTGTGTGTTCAGTAAAAGTATGTTAGTATTAAAGTAAAATATCGTTACTTTGATGAGAATGTTTGTTAGTGTTATGCAAAACTTGCTACTTGTGACAGAAAAGTTGTTTTCACAATCAAAAAATGTTACTTCTATGAAAAAATTTGGTTTCTTTGCTAGAAAACTTGCTAGTTCGAACAGAAAAAGTGTTATCATTGATGAAAAATATTATTTCTAAGAGAACTTTTTGTTTGTTCAGTAAAAGTATGTTAGTATAATGGTAAAATGTTATTACTTTGATGAGAAGGTTTGTTAGTGTTAAGCAAAACTTGCCACTTCTGACAGAAAAGTTGTTATCACAATAAAAAAATGTTACTTCTAAGAAAAAATTTGGTATCTTTGCTAGAAAACTTGCTAGCTCGAACAGAAAAAGTGTTATCACTGACGAAAAATATTGTTTCTAAGAGAAATTTGTGTGTGTTCAGTAAAAGTATGTTAGTATTAAGGGTAAAATATCATTACTTTGATGAGAATGTTTGTTAGTGTTAAGCAAAACTTGCTACTTCTGACAGAAAAGTTGTTATCATAATAAAAAAATGGTACGTCTACGAAAAAATTTGGTATCTTTGGTAGAAAACATGTTAGTTCGAACAGAAAAAGTGTTATCGCTGACGAAAAATATTATTTCTAAGAGAAATTTCTGTGTGTTCAGTAAAAGTATGTTAGTATTAAGGTAAAATATCATTACTTTGATGAGAATGTTTGTTAGTGTTAAGCACAACTTGCTACTTCTGACAGAAAAGTTGTTATCACAATCAAAAAATGTTATTTTTATGAAAATATTTGGTATCTTTGGTAGAAAACTTGCTAGTTCGAACAGAAAAGTGTTATCAGTGATGAAAAATATTATTTCTAAGAGAATTTTTTTTTTGTTCAGTAAAAGTATGTTAGTATTAAGGTAAAATATCATTACTTTGATGAGAAGGTTTGTTAGTGTTAAGCAAAACTTGCTACTTCTGACAGAAAAGCTGTTATCACAATCAAAAATGTTACTTCTAAGAAAAAATTTGGTATCTTTGGTAGAAAACTTGCTAGTTAAAACAGAAAAAGTGTTATCATTGATGAAAAATATTATTTCTAAGAGAAATTTGCTTGTGTTCAGTAAAATTATGTTAGTATTAAAGTAAAATATCATTACTCTGATGAGTCGGTTTGTTAGTGTTAAGCAAAACTTGCTACTTCTGACAGAAAAGTTGTTATCACAATCAAAAAATGTTACTTCTACGAAAATATTTGGTATCTTTGGTAGAAAACTTGCTAGTTTGAACAGAAAAGTGTTGTCAGTGATTAAAAATATTATTTCTAAGAGAAATTTTTGTTTGTTGGTCTATTGGGTGTGTCGGGGGGCCTTAGGGGGCCTTTGGGTTCGGTGTCCTTTGGTGGGCATTGTGGGGACCGGGGGCCTGGGGGCTTTGGGGACCGGGGGGCTCCTTCGGGTTGGGGATTACTTTTTCTATCTTCCATCGAAAAATTAAAATTGAACTTTAAATTTCTTTATGTCTTTTGAAATAAAGAACTGAAGTGGAAGATTTTTGTTTTCTCTGGAGAAATTAGAATTGAAGTGTGTTCTTTGGTAAAGTTCAGAAGAGAACTTGAACTTTTCTTCACTTCGTTGAGAAAATTTGGAACAGTATTTTAAATTTTTCATCCCTTTGAGAAAAATCTGAACTAAAGAGGACAATTTTTATATTATTTGGAAAAATAGAATTGAATGAAAACTAATTTCTTTTCATTGAGAAAATTCAGAAGAGAACTTGAACTTTTCTTCACTTCATTGAGAAAATTTAAAATTGAAATAGAACTGCTTATCTTTCGAGAAAATATTCACAGCTATGATATAGCTTTTTCTATCTACTATGGAAAAATTTAGAATTTGTAAAATTGGTTTAAGAAGCATATTAAGAAAAGAACTTGTTCTGAAATGCCTTTGAAAAGTATTGCTTGGTGTTGGAGCATTCAATCAGCTGTAAAGTATAGTTGTGGGTGAAAAATATGAGTACTTCAAGTTGGAAAATGGGTTAAGGATGGAAGTCGATATTGGTTATATCTATGATATGGTCTAAGTCAATTTTTACTTGGTTTTGTATTTTCCTTAATGCTGAAATGTATATTTGAGCGTGAGAGAGTGATTTACAGAAGTCTCAACATAAGGTTTAGGATGAACGATGAGTATTGAGCTTGCACTGACATTGCCAATGAAAGAATTTCTTGGGGGGGAGGTCTCCAAATTGCTGTAATTTATTTTAGTGAGTGAAATAAGTAAGCACATCAAGCGGTAACAAGGTTGGACAAGGGACAATTAGAAATTAAATTGCTTATAAATTGTCTTGTTAAAGTAGGTCTTGGTTGTGTGTAGTCCAAAAAGATGAGATGTATAGTTTTTGGTGCTAAATATCCTTCAGTCTCGATGGAAAAGGAGTATAGAAGAGACCTTGATACTGTAAATTGATCTGAAATGGTCTTTGAAAAGTAAGTCATTGTGTTGTTTTTTCCAAAAAGCAGTAAAGTATAGTAGTGGGTGAAAAAGATAAGTACTTCAAGGTGGAAAATGGGTTTAGGATGGACATTAAGAAAGTAACTTGCTCTGAAATGATCTTTGAAAAGTATTTCTTGGTGTTGGGACATTCAAAAAGCTGTAAAGTATAGTTGTGGGTGAAAAAGATAAGTACTTCAGGTTGCAAAATGGGTTTAGGAGGGACATTAAGAAAGTAACTTGCTCTGAAATGGTCTTTAAAAGGTATTTCTTGGTGTTGAGGTATCCAAAAAGCTGTAAAGTATAGTTTTGTGTGAAAAAGATAAGTACTTCAAGTTGGAAATTGTGTTTAGAAGGGGCATAAAGAAAGTAAGTTGTTCTGAAATGGTCTTTGAAAGTTATTTCTTGGTGTTGAGGTAACCAAAAGCTGTGAAGTATAGTTGTGTGTGAAAAATATAAGTACTTCAAGTTGCAAAATGGGTTTAGGAGGAACATTAAGAAAGTAACTTGCTCTGAAATGGTCTTTGAAAAGTATTTCTTGGTGTTGTGACACCCAAAAAGCTGTAAAGTATAGTTGTGGGTGAAAAAGATAAGTACTTCAAGTTGGAAAATGGGTTTAGGAGGGACATTAAGAAAGTAACTTGCTCTGAAACGGTCTTTGAAGAGTATTTCTTGGTGTTGAGGTATCCTAAAAGCTGTAAAGTATAGTTGTGAGTGAAAAAGATAAGTACTTCAAGTTGGAAAATGGGTTTAGGATGGACATTAAGAAATTAACTTGCTTGTCTTAGTCGATTACGTCATTCTATGCCCATAAATGAATTCCCATCATGACCTTCTGATAGGGTTCTACCGATTATGTAATCAATTTCTCAGAAATCCAATTGTCTTAGTCGATTACGTCATTCTATGCCCATAAATGAATTCCCGTCATGACCTTCTGATAGGGTTCTACCGATTATGTAATCAATTTCTCAGAAATCCATTTGTCCTAGTTGATTACGTCATTCTATGCCCATAAATGGATTCCCGTCATGACCTTCTGATAGGGTTCTACCGATTATGTAATCAATTTCTCAGAAATCCAATTGTCTTAGTCGATTACGTCATTCTATGCCCATAAATGGATTCCCGCCACGAGCTCCTTATAGGGTTCTACCGATTATGTAATCAATTTCTCGGGAATTCTCTCCCTTCGATTACGCAATCAATATATCTCTTCCCCACCTTCCCCTTAGAAACAACAATTAATTCCCCTTTCTTGAATCAATAATTCCCCTTAGAAACAACAAATTAATTCCCCTTTCTTGAATCAATAATTCCCCTTAGAAACAACAAATTAATTCCCATTTCGTGAAATAACAATCAATCTTGACATCACCTGTCAGACATTATTAAACTTCGCCTTGAAACAATTTGATTAATGATTGACAGTACCTGTCAGACATTATTAAACTTTGCCGGGAAACAATTTGATTAATGACTGACAGCACAGGTGTTTCAAATTTCCAATCGCTTTAATTAACCACGTGTTTTCCCTAATGACTATGCACATTGCCAAAACAACAACAACATCAACCTTGGAAATTTAGGTCATTGACCCCATTAACCACGTGTTCTCCCTAATGACTCTATGCACATGGCCAAAACAACAACAACAACAAATGTCCTGTTCGGAGTAGCGCCCCCCTTTCTAAGACATTCGCTGAAAGCGTGCACTTACAACAACAACAACATCGACCTTGACATTCGCTGAGAGCGTGCACTTACAACAACAACAACATCGACCTTGGAAAAAAGAGGTCATTGACCCCATTAACCACGTGTTCTCTCTAATGACTCTATGCCCATATTTGGTGTGGGTACGGGACCTTTAGGGTCATTTCTACTAAGACTGTATATTACCCACTATTGGTATTATAGCTGGTGAGAGCAAAATGCTGCTTGATAAATCAATCCAATATTTCTGTATGCTGTTCAATTACTTCGCGGTTATTGAAAAATATTTAGTTTTACGCTCGTGTTTTTAAGATAATTTTAATTGTATACTGAAAGTTCCTAATGTCAAAACTGGTGTAAGACTATAAAAAGCTTTATAGATCCGTTTAGTGTTGTCAAGATACATACTCATTTTTGATTCTTGAATCAATAATCCTGTTTTTTATGCGTGACGTCTGTGTTTTCAGTAAAGTGCTAGTTTTGTATAATCCTTAATGCATGGGGAAACATAACTAGTTGGTTTATTTATACTAGTTATATGGGTGTATCCCATTTGAGCGCTTTCCCATTTGAGCGCCATGGCGCGCAAATGGGAATTTCCCATTTGCGCGCCGTATTTTAATTAGTTCAGTTGTGTCCCATTTGAGCACCAGATAATATTTTGCGTTTCCTCTTCATGTTGAAAATCGCTCTTCTCTTATCCAAGTCCGAAATTGAACTGAACTGAGCTAACAATCTTGCACCCTCTTATAACATTTACTTCGAGCGCCCATTAATCCTAATTTACGATGCAAGGTCAGGTGACCTAATTGCGTAAGCGATTGCACAACCGTTTACCCACAAAATGCAATAGGATTTAGTGTGGGAGCATATTTTTTTACCCTCTTATAACAAGTATTTAGTGATGCCAGGAACAATATTTCTGGTTAGTATTAATAAGTCAGTTTGACAATGAAGAGCTCCAAGAATAAACAACTGCTAGAACACGACGGTTTCGTCTACAGATTCGATAAGCCGATTTCTGGAGGAAGAAAGAAGAGCTGGAGATGCATGAAGAAGGGATGTCTCGGGCGGTTACACACTGATTCCAGCGACGGCTCACCAGTTTCAGTTGGTACGCACGACCACAGCGCTGATCCTCTGCAGACCCAGCAGTACAAATTCCGGTCAGACCTTCGAAGCGAGTCAGCCCGTACTACTCGTCCGATTCCCGCTATCTACGACGGCCAGGTCGCAAGTGCTGCTGCCAGTGGGCTGAGTGCTTTGCCTCAGTTACCCTATAAGCACGTGAAGTCGTCCATGTACAGATCACGAAACAAGCTGATACCACCACTGCCCGCTGATACTATATCCGTACCGACGCCCTTGCCCCAGGCTTTCAGTGAGACGTCTGCAAACCAGAGATTCCTCCTCTTTCAGCTTCAAAATAACGCTGCGATTTGCTTTGCAACCGACGAGTCGTTAAGTCTGCTTGAACGAAGCCCGGAATGGTATATGGACGGCACCTTCGACTCAGCTCCTTCCCCATTCGGCCAGTTGTTCACCGTTCACGTTTTCTTCGGCGACAAGCAACTTCCCGCTGTCTTCGTGCTCATGGAGAGCAAGTCTGCGCAGCTTTACAACGACGTCTTCAGCGAGCTGATCCTACAGGCTGCGATGAAAGGAGTGACACTTCGCCCGACGACCGTCGTCTCTGATTTTGAGACCGGTCTGCTGACATCCGTGAAGCAAGTTTTTCCGGCCGCCAAGCACCGTGGGTGTTACTTCCACTTTTGCCAAGCAGTAATCAGAAACTTGGGGCGTCACTCAGTCCGTGAGCTGTACATGACCGATGCAGACTTCAACCTCTACGTTCGAAAGCTTCTGGCTCTGGCGTTCCTACCTCCAGCGATCGTCAGAATCAATTCTGGTCCAATCATTTCTCACATCGTTCGTACCTGGCCTTCGGCTCGTCCGTTTGTCACTTACTTCAGCCGTCAGTGGTTCGACCAATGTCCTCCTCATTTCTGGTCAGTCTACGGCATCCAGCGAAGGACAAACAACGACCTCGAATCATGGCACATGCGGTTTAACCGAAGAGTCGGTCGCTACCACCCGAACTTGTGGCAGTTTATCTCTTTCCTGAAGGAAGAACAAGCAGTCGTCGATTCTGCAAGGACACAGCTACTCCAGGGTCATGTCATCCATCGGACGAACAAGAAGTATGCAAGGCTGAACGAACGACTCGAAAAGCTGTCGACGGAGTACAGGGCTGGAACTCGAACAGCAGACGAGCTTCTCTTGGGTGTCGCACATAACATTTCGCCGGATGTGTGATATTAGCAGTTTTTGTTTGTATTTTTACCAATATATTAATTTGAATTATCCGTTTTTGGCACGATTTTTGGGTGATTTCGTTCCATTTCTAAACGATCGTTGTGAAATAACTCTAAAAAAAGAGCCGAATATTTCGACTTGACCAGCAAGCCTTCTTCAGCGGCAATCAGTTCTTACCCTATGAACGTGCGTAAAATCTTCACTTATATTCTTCACAAGCTTAACAAACGTTTAGCTTCTTAACTCTCAGTACAGAGTTATTTCACAACCATTGACCCAATAAAATCCTCAGTTTTCTTCGTTGTCTTCGTGGCAATAAATATTTCTACAGGTCAATGTGGCAGCAAACCACGCTTCATCCACCGCAAAATCACAATTTTGGGTTTGGCGCTCAAATGGTACTCCGTGGCGCTCAAATGGGAACAAAATTCCGTGGCGCTCAAATGGAACAAAATTCCGTGGCGCTCAAATGGGAAAGCGCTCAAATGGGAACACCCCAGTTATATTAATGTATATTAAATAGGATTTGAAGTAATGATTTTTGTCCGTTTTAAGTTTCAACTTCGCTCTTTACTTCCCTCGGAAAAACTTTGTTTTTTTGAATTAATCTTTGTTCGTTTTTGATTAAAATTTAATGCAAAAACAATGCTGCCATGATCTTTTCTATTTATACGGAATGCATGCTCGATTTAAATTTGGATGTAACTTCTTAGTTTCAGTTGAAAATACTCACAAATATGACCTATGATTCAAGTGAACATACCACTCGATGCCTATTTTTAGGCTTCTTCCGAATATAATAATTGTTTTTGGCGCAAATTCAATTTTGAACCCTTATGAAGAGAAGCTGTAACCACTTTGCATCCTATGTACCATCCTACCTTTTTTATTGTTTTTTTTTATATAAATAGTTTTTCGATTTTTCTCTCCCTACTCGGCTTATCAAAAACTTGCATTTACCCCTTAAATCAAAGAACAGTATATTTCCTTTATTCGCCGAAACAATTGATAAATAGCACAAAACACTCCCCAGAGAATATGGAGAAAGTAGGTCACATTTAGACGTTTAGTAATTAGTACTGAAAATACTTCCTAGAATACAATATTTCTTATGCCATATAAGAACACCGAATTTTCAACAATTAATCATTCATATTTTGAACTACCTCGTATTCACTAAGAATGTAAACTGAGGCAAAATTTATTCCCATGAAGTCAACAAGCAATTTCCCACAGAAAATGTAAGTCTATGATACCATTTTTCTAAGGTTGCGGAATGAAAAATATTTATACCGATATCCTGTTCTATTAAAACATTTGATCATATTTACTAAGGCAGTCAATGATGCCATAAAGAATTGTCCCTTCTCTCTCTGAAGAAATATAATTTCAAACAAAATATCATTCAAAACATTGAATACAATAAGAAATTACTAATATTCTAATGAAGGGTGTGTGCAATAGAAGCAGACTTGCCACCCCTAGTGATTTATCACTATTTCTAGTGATTTTTTATGTTGCCTAGTGATTTTTTCTAGCTAGTGATTTTCGTTCAAAAAATAGTGATTTTTACCTAAATCTAGTGATTTTTCACGATATAGCGCGTAGATTCATGATTCAATTGAATAAATGATGCAACAAGCTAACTATTAAAAAAAACACAAAATAGTGGTTCACTACAGTTCCTAATATGTTCCAGATTAGCGCTTATGCAAATATACCGCCTTTGAAAGCACGTAGATGCGAGAAACAGCTTTCTAATGAGCCATTAAGCATCTCTCTATGATATTCTGGTAAACCGCTAGCCCTGGAAAAAAAAAGGAAAAAAAGGGACACAGATCAGTGCTACCCATGCAAAAAAGTCATTTTCCTTGGTGTTCAAGGTGGGGGACTGTAATATCCTACAAGTGGTTTTCGACCATGCTGATTACAGTGGTGTACTTTCTATTTCGATCTGATGCCATTTCATGGGGCTTTAGGCTCGTTTTCAAAATCATTACAAATTTCTTTTCACGATAGATTATCACTTCTATATTTAATTAAAGCAACAGTTACTGTTTCTGATTTAGGGTCAAATGACAATTTTTTCTCACATTACTATGGGCTGTGGTTTGCTCTTTACTAGGTTGCAGCTGCCGCTGCAACCATGATTGTGTGTAATTTAAGCCAGCCTTGAAGAGAGGTATTTTTGGTTCTTTCTTGATAAAAGCTCACAAGGACTTCAAACATTTTCATGAAGACGCAAGGGATCATGCCAAATCCCAGTGGCACCACGAAGCCGTAATTGATGCTAATAACTTCTGTGATTCAATGACGATGAAGAAAAAACATCAAAGAACAACTGGATTCTGCTATATCTGATCTTATACAGATAAACCGAAGCAAACTTACATCAATTTCAAAAGCAATTATATTTTGTGGTACTCACGACATTCCTCTTCGTGGAAATTATTCAAATGAAGAAAACTTTGAAGACCTACTTCGTTTTCGCATTGCAGCAGGAGATCAAGTCCTGAAAGACCACATAACGACACAATCAAGAAAAGCTAAATATATATCTCATAGAGTCCAAAATGAGCTGATAAATATTTGTGGGACTATACTACAAGATAAAATAGTCAAAGAAGTAAATGATAGACAACCATTCTCTTTGCTAGCAGATCAGACTGCTGATATTAGTGGGAAAGAGCAGATGTCAATAGGGGTACATTAGTTAAAAACGGATTCAAACGTTGGATGGGTGATCAAAGAAGAATTTATGGGGTTTGCTGAATTTGAAAAATTAGATGCAGGAAGTATTGCTGATGCAATTTTGCATTTCAAAGACAAGATAGGACTAGACATGACAAAGCTGATTGGTTTAAGATTTGATGGATGTTTAACGATGGCCGGGAAAGATACTGGAGTTCAACGAAGAATCCAGGAAAAATATCCAAAAGCTCTGTATTTTCACTGTGCCTCTCATAGATTAAATTTAGTTGTGAATGACCTCTGTATTGTACCAGAAATTAGAAACACAATAGGCACAATAAAAAAAGTGATCCGATTCTTCGGGGAGAGCACTCTTGGAAGGAAAAAGATCCCAAAAATTCCTATTCTGTGTGAAAGAAGGTGGTCTGAGAAGTACAGATGCATACGCAACTTTTCAAACAATTTTATAGCCATCAAGGAAGCTTTGAGGCAACTTTCTACTGACAATGAGGCGAACCAAGAATCGCGTTCACAAGCTTTTCAGTTGGATATTGCAACATCATCAGTAGTTTTTATCGTATGTCTAAAAATCATTTTTTTTTTTCAGATACTCTTCGAACCTTGAGCCAGTTGTAAACAAATTGCAGTCAGTAGATTTTGACCTACATGTTGTATATATGCACGTAAAAGGGAAATTGTTATGGGTTTTTCAAAAGCACAGAGTAGAAGCAGTCACGGAATTTGAAGGAATTTTCACGGAATTACAAGAAACCTGTGATTTACTGGAATTTGAAATCAAAACACCTAGGACTACCGCAAGACAAACTCATCGCTCAAACATTTCTATGACTAATCCAATAGATTACTATAGGTTAGCTGTTTTTATTCCTTATTTGGATTCGTTAATTGTGTCACTTGAATCGAGATTCAATGACCACGACAAAACCCTGTTCAAAGGAATTCTTATTCATCCCAACATCTTAAAAAATACGGAGCACGATACATTTGTTAAGGCTATGAAAGATCTATGTTAAGCTCTATGACAATGAAAATTTAGAAGTGGAAGCAAGAACCTGGTACGATGTGTGGAAAAACAAAGACTGGGATGAGGAAGAGAAATTTGTAGATCTCTTCTCTGAAACTACATTTTCCCCTTCAATTATGAGAGCCCTTATTAACTATCTAACCATCCCACCAACAACATGTACTGTGGAAAGATCCTTTAGCACCCTGAGGCGAATTAAAACATGGCTGAGGAGCACTATGAGTGAAGAACACCTATCAAGTTTGAGTTTATTAAGCATTCACAGGTGTAGAGTACAAGAGCTCAATTTGGAAGAGCTGGCTATAGACAAATTTTCCAAACAGAAGCGAAATCTACAATTTGATTTTTCTGAAAAGTTATAATTTTGTGATTTAAAGATCATATGAAAGTTACTTTTCATGGGTTAATTCATTTTTTTTAAGATTTGGATAAATCCAAATCTTAAATTTGTTTTTTTATTTTTTGAATTCGTAATATCCTCTTCATATAATATCGCCGTCAATGATCTGAAAAAAGTTGTTACGGGTTCTTTGAGCACAATATCAGTTTGGAAGCACCACCCTCAGCTCACTTCTTCATTTCAGGAAAATAAGTGATGGTAGTAGTATGCTATCTATATATTTGACGCGTACATCGACGCGTACATCATATGCTATCTATATATTTGACGTGTACAATGGAACTAACATTTGGAACTTACATTTGGAACTTACATCGTAAAAACCTATCGAACCGGTTATACTCGGACCATAATGATAAACAATACTCAGCTTACATCCTGAGGGAGTACACCGTATCAATAGATACTGATTATAAATAATTTATTCATCATTAGTACTTGCAAGATACCATAGCTATGAGGCCATGGCAACCAATCCATAGCAACCAGTTTCAATATAAAAACGTATTTTCAATTTAATTCATATTAGTAAGAAAATAGAATTCAGAGAGAGAACAGTTTGTTTATACTCTTTTATTTGACAAGATATTTATTAGCAAAAATGAGTGCTATGTTTACACTATTAGAAGTTGATAGTGGAGCTGGTAGCAGCAATGATACAAAGATGAGAGTACCAAACATAGCAGTAAAAATTGCAAGAGAATCTAGACTAAGCCTTGAATAGGATGATATGTATCCAAGATATGTTATATCATTGAGCAAATTCAAATTGGAGGAGCAGTTAACCTTTGCAGCGAAACTTGACTTAGTGCATATAAATAGACTTCAAGCTGCTTTAAATACAATAGTGAATTATATTGAGGAGAATAAGTTGTATCAGTAATTGAGGATTATTATTGTTGTAACTATATACAATAAAAATGTTTCTAAATCGAAAATGTTAGATATTTTATAGCAGGTCACCGAGTATTATTCAATTAAGAAAATCCCAGTTAATCTGAAGTAAGTTTTAAGAGTGTTAACATTAAAAAATGGATGGATTTGAGAAACAGAAAATTATACGGAATATTGTGCTTATGGAAAAATGTTTGACTCTAGATGACGATTTTCTGGCGTTATCTTTTCAAAGGAAAATATTTCCTTAAAGAATACTTATCGATATAATGAAAAATGATTCTCCATCTTTGGAATATTGTATGAAACTTTTATGCTGTGGTCCAAACGCATTTACAAAATTTATTGACAAATTAATCGAAACAAAACAAAACTGTATTGTGGATTTGCTTTTGAACACACTGCCTTAGAAATTTAAAACCATATCCAAATGATTTTTAATGAGAAAAATGAATCAAGAATTTGTAAGATCTTGTCCAAACAGGTTTTATTATATCATTCGATTATTCCTCTCTCTCTCACTCTCCCTCTCAATTTATCGATTGTATGTCAGTTTTATTTTGGCGGTGAGAGTTTCAACACCGGAAAAAATGTTCTACACCTGTCCACTGTGCATGTGGAAAAAAAAGAAAAAAAGATGCCGTATAGGCAGAATGCTGTTATCGCTGCCACTTTTCTTGATTTTCAAGCCGATATATTTCCCTTAATGTTCAAGCTAGGGGACAGAAAGTTTCCTATATAAAGGTTTCGGACAAGTGGTTCTAATGATGTACTTTTTGTTCTGATCTGACTCTATTTTTAGGAGGTATGGTTTATTATATTTCTTAACATTAAACATGATCGTCTCTTACTAGGTTGCTAGCTACCGTTGCAATCCGGATGACTGTTTCTAGTAATTTTCTTTTTGGTTAATCAGTATCAAGTTAATGCAAAGCAAACACTCTATCATGTCAACTAAAGTTCTTAGCAAAGCTGAAAATTTTGAGAAGGGAAACAAAGTATGGTGCCCTGCAGGAGAAAAGAGAGCAGTAGTGAAGAAGGTGAATATATTTAAATCTACTAGAATTTCTAAACTCGCACCTGGAGCTACGAAAGTGGACTTGAAAAATAACAATTCTGGTCAGATGGACAAAAACGTCATCAATTTTCAAAAATTGAAATGATTGCTGGTAGCAAACAGATTGATCCGTTCGAAAAACTAGACAAAGAGATTGCCGGAATTGCCAAAATGTTATCCATGTTTTATAGACCCCCAGAAGTGAAGAAAAATTTCAGATTACAGAAAGAAATAATGGATTCTATACGACAGACCAACTCACTTGCGGAAAAATTCAAAAGATATCAAAGCCAAATTGAAAAACGTGATTTAGAGGGAATCTTATCCAGTTCTTATTTTCATGCTTCCAAACTGAGTTCAACTGTATCCAACTTAGAAAAAGAAATGAAAAAGATGCAAAATGTAGAATGTATATCAGCAAAAAACATTTTTCAATCCGAGCCAACGGCGATTGATTCTAAAAAGGTAGATAATATCACGAATCCGACTGCTGGGAGTGGCCTCAATTTCTATATCAGAATTGGCTATATTCTGAAGACATTATCAACGCTTCGTGATTCGCAAGTGGCTAAAGTGAACAAGTTGATTTCGGACATAGAATGTCTCAAGAACGATAAGAGCAAGGAAAAACAAAATAAAGCCCCAGAAAAAGAGAGTGCTGATGAAGCCAAGAAAAATAAGGGTGGAAACTCAAACTTGAATAAAAGAAATTGAACTGTACCAAAGGCTACAATTTGTACGAGAATTCCAAATGAGGCTCAAGAAGAAGGTTTACATTTAAGCCAGAACAAAACTGAGACCATGAGTTAGAACAAAGTGAGCCAGGATCAAAAAATATGTTCAGATAATTAGTTACAAAGTGGTACAAAGCTGAGCTCAAGGAAAAAGCCTTCTTCTAGTGGTGAACTGGATGAAAGTGGCAGCACCTCAAATATGAAAAAAAAGAACGAAAAAGAAATTTTTCAGCAAAACCCGGAGGAATTTTGTCCAAGGTTCATCATCAGATAGTTGGTGGAGGCGTGGTTCAATGCCTAGCTTAGAAAAATATACTCCTTCCAGTGATATAGAAGTTACCAGAGCCAACACTTCAGATGAAGAGAACCAGGTAAAAATAGATGCTGTCACAAAGAAAAGACAGTTTAATGGAAAAATCAATTGTTGACAACCGAGACAAAGTCACAGTTACCAATGTGTATGTGCCACCGTGCAGAAGAGGTGTAAACTACAAAAAAGAAGAGCCATATGCTGGTCCCAGAGTTATTGTAATAAGGCAGCCAAGAGGGCCAGATGGAACCAGAGGTTTTAAAAAAGAGTATTTTCAGAACTTCCACCAAACACGTGATGGCGTTGATAACAAGACCATATCTCCAGAGCGAAATTCTGTCGGATGAATCAGTTTCATTTAAATTTTCTGTTCTTTTATTTCTGTTAAAGTGTGTTTAATAAATGTACAAAGAACCAAAATATTGTAACTTATACAAATAATGATCGGTAGAAACAGAGAGATTTATAAGAGTTAGAAGGTGAGATGTCAGATAACTAACAGAAGTAAGCTTCTCGGTAAAACTAAAGTCAGTTCTTTTATGCCTAGGTTGGCCCCCTTAGAAGTGGCGACAATTCCAAACTGTTCGTAAGATATTGCTGTAACATCCTTTTGACAACCTGCATACAGATGGCGTGTTGTGATTAAGTTTACCTCACCCCCCTCCCAAACACAAAAAAATTCCTTTAACATTTCACCTTCATACCCTTAGGCATAGTTGTAATAATAGTTGTAATAGTATAAAAGTATATTTTGGTTTCTTTAACATGTGTCTCATCAAGTCCTGGAAGTTTCAACTTAATACAATTAGCCATTGCTATGACATTACTGATATTTCCTTTTTATAACATGTTTGTTCATATACTTCTTGAAATTTTCATCTCAATATTATTAGCCCTACTAGTAATTGCAATAGAAGTAGTAGTTGAAGCCGTATTAGTACTAGCGTGCACATATTGCCTTTTAGTTAGATAATCTTCACCTTTAAATATTTTCTTTTGGCGTCATTGAGCAACAAGGACAATTACTTTTTCTCACTGGAAGCAGTAAATCTTCTTGTTTATCAGTAAATCTCCTTTTTTAAATCTTCTTGTTATTTTCGTCGCTAATAGTGGGGCACCAAAACACCAAAGAGATATCCTTACGGGCTCGTTTGAAAGCTAGTTTTTCTATTTATATGTTTTTTGTAAGTAACTCACAGCAATCGATGCGCACAATTTTCCAAAATAAACCCAATATATTTAAACAAACATATAACAACCACATGTTTACGACAACTGTTTATAGAGACGAAAACGTGTGTTGCTTGTCGAGTTTATGCAGCCGAGAATGAAAATTGCTGGATATTTTTATTGCAGAACTTTGTGTCGGCTACGGAGAGTTACTTGAAACAAAAAAGAGACATGCTGACTTCTGGATTGTTCTGATTTACAACAGTAGCCGTCCTCACACTGCTCCAGATCCTTTAGTAATTAAAATGGGACATTTTTGAACACCAAACATTTAGTTGTGACTTACACTGAGTGACTGCCATTTTCCGTTGTTTAACTGAACTGAAGAAGTGACTTGGGGACAGTATGTCCAATCCCTTTTCATCCGCTGATTAAGCGTGTTCACCCTTTTTTCTAAGATAAACAAGTTTTCTTGCGCTCATGACTTTCGATATTTGAACTTGAGGATTTCACTCATTTGAAATTACCGTTATTTACTGCTGAAATTCCTCAGACTCTTTTGAAGCTATCCAAATTCTACTTTTAGAGTTTTGGTATTTATTGGCTAGTGTTGCCATACGCATTACCATAAACACCTTGAACCTAGTTATTAAAAGCAAAGAAGACATTTCGGTTCGGCGAAAAACCAGACGTTATTGTGGTTGTTTTGCAAAGATGTGTAACTTGATTTTAATTTTGACGTTGGATGGTCATTTTACCAGTTCTTATTTTAGATTGAATTCCCTGACAAAACCTCTTGTAATATAAGAGCCCAAAATTTCGTTGCATAATTTTATTAAGAAATCGAAGAACAAATAAACCGTCCAAAGAGGTTTCTATAAGGCACTGGACATAATAAGAGACTAGCTCACAAAAATATAATATGCACTTTTACTTTTATTAAGAACGTATAAATTCCGTCTTAATTGGTGTCACGGCTTGTCTTATTGGTAAACGAATGTAATACGGATGCTACATCTTGAGGTGACACTATAAATTTCATGAAAAAAAAATCTTCAATGTTTATATCAAAGTGTTTCTTGGGTTTTATATTTCAAAATTAATATTGTAAAACTTGCAATTTGAGCATCTCAAAACATAACACAGCATGCGGAGAATTCGCTTGACGGATAACTTGTAATTTCTACCACAGTTTGTATAATGGGATTTCTGAGTTTGTAAACATAAATGTCCAAAAGCAAAATGAAATGAGTATATGGATATTGTTTGCACCAATTTAGATTTTTAAGGATTTTTGGCCACTAATGACAAGAATAAAATCAAAATTGTAGTACCAGTATCCTTAAATGTTTGTCTATTAATTTGACGAGGCTGATATTTTGTCTCTCTGCAGTATTTCTATAACGATAGAGAATAATAAATAAAAGCGAATAACTCCTTTACAACTTAAATACAAAAAAACAACGAAAGAGAAAGCCCAAAACATCGGAAAAGATAATTAAAGCTAGTTAAACTATCTAGAAGAGTAATCGTATGGATTGCTCATATTGCGGCTATAAAAACTAGCATTTGGCGTGACAAAATTGTGGGGATAGCTAGGTGGATACATGTGCATTGCTGGCCGGGTTGGGTATGGTGATGACCGGGTCTTTGATGTGTACCCAGTGTAAACAGGACTGTATTGGCCAAATTCTCCAGGATACTGTCCAACCACGTTGAGAGATGCAGTACCAGTTAATACTTGTGTTCTTGCGTCTATATTTGACAGGACTACACTTGTTGATGGTGACTGAGAGAGGATATCGTCTATAAGAAAGTTTTGTTAGGCTAATTATTATATAGATAGGTGTTAAAGCCAAATTTCCGTTTTCTATGTTGAGTTTTCTAGTACCATGGATATGGAGAATTTCTTTATCTTTTGACTAATAGATACACTGTATAAAGAGCCCTCATGCTTGATATTATTCAAAGAAATTTGAAGTTATTATTTATTAACATTTAAAACTAAGGTTACAAACAATGAAAACAGATATACTATCAGTACTTACACATTTCTAAAACACCCTCTAAAGTTTTCGGCAGTCCCTTACTTTCCACGTAGTATTCGTATTTTACGTCTTTTAAGGGCTAGAAACCCTCCTTACATATTCCAAATAATAAGACAAATTAATTGGAGCAAAAAAGCATAAAATAGTGTTTTATTTTTAAGAATTAAAAATTTGAATCAGTTTTGACGCTGCCACTTTTCTGAAAACGAAAATATACAAAATAATACGAGTAAAAACGGAAATTGGGGTAGGCTATATTTGATTTAACGACTTGGAGTTAAGAAATACTCCAATGGGGCAAACAGAAAAATGAACAATATCCTGCATTTTTATCAATTTCCTTAGATATGATTATAGGCCTAGGCTGCTATCTTTAGATTGGACATTCAAGCTTGAAGGTCAGCAAGCTTGAATGGTTTTTAATGTTTTCAGTAAAATGTACAGTTATTATCATATGCAATAAAACTTATCAGGTTTACTGTAGACTACTCTTCCCCATTGGTAAGCTTGTATGTAATCTTGCTCATTGCTTGTATATTCAAAAAAAGAAGTAATTATGTTCCGTTTTTTTCATTTTGTGAGGAAAATCAACCAACCGACCATAAAAAAACAAAGACAAAACAAAATAGATAAGATAATTTCGGAGACCACATTGCCTTAGTAGGGAGCTATTAAGAGGTCCGAGACTTACATAATTTATTCAAGGATTATTGATCGAGTCTAATGGGGTCAATGCTCCCTTTTTCAAGGTCAATTTATTTGTTGTTTCTAGGTGTAATGATCCCGGGACGAAGTTTGCACCTGCGCATTGAATTCTAACGGGACAATGTATTGATCGACTCGAGGGGAACTAGATTTCTGAGAAATTGATTACATAATCTGACCGTGAATTATTGATCCACGAAAGGGAATTAAGAACCAATATGGCTTCTTTGGCCTTTAGTTTCAGGAATTAGAAATGACATCACTCGATTTCTAGAATTTATGCGGGACTCTAAAGAGATAGAAATTCCATTTTTAAATATGGCTTAGCTGATCTTTAGGTCACAGGGATAAATTAATATTCTATCGAAACCTTAATAGTGTAGCTAGGTACACCTTTGAGATGAAGACAGATTGAATATATTTAACGCGGGAAATGGTTTATTGGGAATTTCAAATGTGACTGCGCAGGGATGTCGAAACAAAGGAACACGCAGAAATTACTTTTAGGAGATTATTTGGGCGAAACCGTTTGAGACATTTTAGGGGATTAGTTGGGCGAAACCGTTTGAGACATTTGAGAAGATGATTTAGGTAAAACAGTTTGAGACATTTTAGAAAATGATTTTAGAAGATGATTTGGGGTGAAACTCTGTGGTCGTTATAATACACACGTTCCATTCGAACAGTGTTGTGAGGTCCCCTATCCCAACCCCAAAAGGACCCCATCCTCCCGAGCATCCCAAGGGGCCCCCTCAAAGGGGCCCCTCCCCCCGGGGCCCCAAAAGATCCCTCCGGGCCCTCATCCCCCCGGGCCTCCAAAGGGCCCCCCAAAAGCCTCCAGGGGCCCCCAAAGGCTCCTCGGGCCCCTGAAGGGCTCCAGGCCCCCCAAAGGTCCCCCCGGGGGCCCCAAAGAGCCCCTCTCCATATTTTAGAGTTTTAGTTTGATGTTAGCTTACAGTTTTAGTTAGAGTTATAGTTTAGTTTAATTATAGTTCAGAGTCTAGAGTTTCAAGTTAGACTCTCAGCACTTAGAGTTTTAGTTAGAGTTATATTTTATTTTAGTTTTAATTAAGTGTTTTGAACTTGTAGTTTAGTTTTAGCTAAACGTTTTAGTTTAGAATTTTAGCCTAGAGTCTTAGCTTATAGTTTTTTGCTGCACTTTTAGTTTAGTTTAGTATTAGTTAAGAGTTTCAGTTTAGAGTTGTAGTTTCGTTTTAGTAAAGAATTTTAGTTTAGAGTTGTAGTTTAGTTTGAGTTAAGAGTTTTAGTTTAAGGTTTTAGCTTGGAGTATTAGCTTAGAGTTTTAGTTAGAATTATAGTTTAGCTTAATTTTAGTTAAGAGTCTTAGTTTAGACTTTAGAGTTTAGAGTTTTAGTTAGAGTTATAGTTTAGTTTAATTTTTGTTAAGAGTTTTAGTTAAGAGTTATAGTTTAGTTTTAGTTAAGAGTTTTAGTTTAGATTTTCAGTTTGGTAATAGCTTACAGTTTTAGTTAGAGTTATAGCAGTTAAGAGTTTTAGTTTAGAGTTTAAAGTTTTACTTTAGAGTCTTAGCTTGGAGTTTCAGTTAGAGTTATAGTTTAGTTTAGTTTTAGTTAAGAGTTTTTGTTTAGAGTTTAGAGCCTTAGCTTAGAGTTTTAGTTAGAATTTAGAGTTTTAGTTTAGAGTCTTAGCTTAGAGTTTTAGTTAGAGTTATAGTTTAGTTTAATTTTTGTTAAGAGTTTTAGTTTAGAGTTATAGTTTAGTTTTAGTTAAGAGTTTTAGTTTTGAGTTTCAGTTTGGTATTAGCTTACAGTTTTAGTTAGAGTTATAGCAGTTAAGAGTTTCAGTTTAGAGTTTTAGTTTAGAGTTTTAGTTAAGAGTTTTTTGTTTAGAGTTTAGAGTCTTAGCTTAGAGTTTTAGTTAGAGTTTTTGTTTAGAGTTTTAGTTGTATGTATAGTTTAGTTTAGTTTTAGTTGAGAATTTAGAGTTTTAGTTTAGAGCCTTAGCTTAGAGTTTTTGTTAGAGTTTAGAGTTTTAGTTTAGTTTTAGTTAGGAGCTTTAGTTTAGATCTCTAGTTTAGTTTTACTTTAGAGTTTAGTTTAGAATTTACAGTTTTAGTTTACAGTTTTACTTTAGAGTTTTAGTTAGAGTTACAGTTTTAGTTCAGTTTTAGTTATGAGTTTTAGTTTAGATATTGGAATTTTTGTTTTGAGTCTTAGCTTAGAGTTATAGTTAGAGTTATAGTTTAGTTTAGTTTTAATTCAGAGTTTTAGTTAAGAGTCTTAGCTTAGAGTTTTAGTTAGAGTTATAGTTTACTTTAGTTTTAGTTAAGAATTTTAGTTTAGAGGTTTTGTTTAGTTTTAGATAAGAATTTTAGTTTAGAGTTTAGAGTTTTCGTTGCACTTTTAGTTTAGTTTAGTTTTAGATAAGAGTTTTAGTTTAGACTTTCAGTTTGGCATTATCTTACATTTTTTGTTTAGAGTTTAGAGTCTTAGCTATGAGTTTTTGTTTAGAGTCAGAGTTTAGAATATCAGTTTTATTTATAGTTTAGTTTATTTTTAGTTGATAATTTAAAGTTTTGGTTTTGAGTGTTAGCCTAGAGTTTTTGTTTAGTTTAGTTTTAGTTAAAAATTTTAGTTTTGATCTACATTTTAGTTTTGCTTAAGAGTTTTAGTTTAGAGTTTATAGTTTTAGTTTACAGTTTTACTTTAGAGTTTTAGTTAGAGTTACAGTTTTAGTTTAGTTTTAGTTATGAGTTTTAGTTTAGATATTGGAATTTTAGTTTTGAGTCTTAGCTTAGAGTTATAGTTAGAGTTTAGTTTAGTTTAGTTTTAATTCAGAGTTTTAGTTTAGAGTCTTAGCTTAGAGTTTTAGTTAGATTTATAGTTTACTTTAGTTTTAGTTAAGAATTTTAGTTTAGAGGTGTTGTTTAGTTTTAGATAAGAGTTTTAGTTAAGAGTTTAGAGTTTTCGTTGCACTTTTAGTTTAGTTTAGTTTTAGATAAGAGTTTTAGTTTAAAGTTTCAGTTTGGTATTAGCTCACAGTTTTTGTTTAGAGTTTAGAGTCTTAGCTTAGAGTTTTAGTTAGAGTTTAGAGTCTTAGCTTACAGTTTTAGTTCTATTTATAGTTTAGTTTAGTTTTAGTTGAGAATTTAGAGTTTTAGTTTAGAGTCTTAGCTTAGAGTTATAGTTTAGTTTAGTTTTAGTTAGGAGCTTCAGTTTAGATCTCTAGTTTAGTTATACTTAAGAGTTTTAGTTTAGAGTTTATAGTTTTAGTTTACAGTTTTACTTTAGAGTTTTAGTTAGATTTATAGTTTTAGTTTAGTTTTAGTTAAGATTTTTAGTTTAGATATGGGAGTTTTAGTTTTGAGTCTTAGCTTAGAGTTTTAGTTAGAGTTGTAGTTTAGTTTAGTTTTAATTCAGAGTTTTAGTTTAGAGTCTTAGCTTAGAGTTTTTCTTAGAGTTATAGTTTAGTTTACTTTTAGTTAAGAATTTTAGTTTAGAGGTGTTGTTTAGTTTTAGATAAGAGTTATAGTTTAGGGTTTTAGTTAGAGTTATAGTTTAGTTAAGTTTTAGTTTAGAGTCTAGAGTTTTAATTTAGAGCGTTAGCTTAGAGTTTTAGTTATAGTAGTTTACTTTGGACTTATACTTTAGTTTTAACAAAACGTTTTAGCTTACAGTCTTAGAGTATAGACATATCTTAAGATTTTTTTAATTGCACTTTTAGTTTAGTTTATTTTCAGATAGAAGTTTTAGTTTAGAGTTTCAGTTTGATATTAGCTTACAGTTTTAGTTAGATACATAGTAGTTAAGAGTTTTAGCTTAGAGTTTAGAGTTTTAGTTTAGAGTCTCAGCTTAGAGTTTTAGTTAGAGTTATAGTTAAGTTTACTTTTAGTTAAATGTTTTGTTTAGAGTTTAGAGTCTTAGCTTAGAGTTTTAGTTAGAGTTTAGAGTTTTAGTTTAGAGTTTTAACTTAGATTTTTTTTGTTAGAGTTATAGTTTAGTGTCGTTTAGATATTGGAGGTTTAGTTTGAGTCTTAGCTTAGAGTTTTAGTTAGAGTTATAGCATAGTTTAGTTTTAATTCAGAGTTTTAGTTTAGAGTCTTAGCTTAGAGTTTTTCTTAGAGTTATAATTAAGTTTAGTTTTAGTTAAGAATTTCAGTTTAGAGGTGTTGTTTAGTTTTAGATAGGATTTCTAGTTTAGAGTTCAGAGTTTTAGTTAGAGCTGTAGTTTATTTTACTTTTAGTTTAGAGTCTAGAGTTTTAATTTAGAGTGTTAGCTTAGAGTTTTAGTTTAGAGTTTACTTTAGTTTTAGTTAAGAGTTTTAGTTTAGACTTATAGTATAGTTTTAGTTTAGAGTTTTAGTTTAGAGTTGTAATTTAGATTTAGTTTTAGTTAAGAGTTATAGTTTAGAGTTGTTGTTTAGTTTTAGTTAAGAGTTTTAGTTTAGAGTTGTTGTCTAGTTATAGATATGAGTTTTAGTTTAGAGTTGTTGTCTAGTTTTATTTAATAGTTTTAGTTTAGACTTATAGTTTATTTTTAGTTAAGAGTTTTAGTTTAGAGTTTTTGTTTAGTTTTAGATATGAGTTTTATTTTAGAGTTTTAGTTTGATATTAGATTACAGTTTTAGTTAGAATTATAGTTTAGTTTAGTTGTAGTTTAGAGTCTATAGTTTCAAGTTAGACTCACAACACTTAGAGTTTTAGTCAGAGTTGTATTTTATTTTAGTTTTAGTTAAGCGTTTTTGGACTTAGAGTTTAGTTTTAGCTAACGCTTTAGCTTAGAGTTTTAGAGTAAAGTCATAGCTTAGAGTTTTTTCATTGCACTTTTAGTTTAGTTTTGTTTTAGATAAGAGTTTTAGTTTAGAGTTTTAGTTTGGTATTAGCTTACAGTTTTAGTTAGAGTTATAGTAGTTAAGGGGTTTTAGTTTAGAGTTTAGAGTTTTAGTTTAGAACCTTAGCTAAGAGTTTTAGTTAGAGTTATAGTTTAGTTTTGTTTTAGTTAAGAGTTTTTGTTTAAAGTTTAGAGTCTTAGCTTAGAGTTTTAGTTAGAGTTTAGAGTTTTAGTTTAGAGTCTTAGCTTATAGTTTCAGTTCTATTTAAAGTTTACTTTAGTTTTAGTTGAGAATTTAGAGTTTTAGTTTAGAGTCTTAGATTAGAGTTATAGCTTAGAGTTTTTCCTTGCACTTTTAGTTTAGTTTAGTTTCAGATAAGAGTTTTAGTTTAGAGTTTCAGTTTGGTATTAGCTTATAGTTTTAGTTAGAGTTATAGTAGTTAAAAGTTTTAGTTTAGAGTTTAGAGTTAAAGTTCAGAGTCTTTGCTAAGAGTTTTAGTTAGAATTATAGTTTAATTTAGTTTTAGTTGACAATTTTAGTTTAGAGGTGTTGTTTAGTTTTAGATAAGAGTTTCAGTTTATGGTTTAGAATTTTAGTTTGATTTTATTTTTAATTTAGAGTCTAGATTTTTAGTTTAGAGTGTTAGCTTAGAGTTTTAGTCAGAATTATAGTTTACTTTAGTTTTACTTTAGAGTTATAATTTAGTTTAGTTTTAGTTAGGAGCATTAGCTTAGATATCTAGTTTACTTTACCTAAGAGTTTTAGTTTAGAGTTTATAGTTTTAGTTTACAGTTTTACTTTATATTTTTAGTTAGAGTTATAGTTTTAGTTTAGTTTTAGTTAAGAGTTTTAGTTTAGATATTGGAGTTTTAGTCTTGAGTCTTAGCTTAGAGTTTTATTTAGAGTTATAGTTTAGTTTAGTTTTAATTCAGAGTTTTAGTTTAGAGTCTTAGCTTAGAGTTTTAGTTAGAGTTATAGTTTAGTTTAGTTTTAGTTAATAAATTTTAGTTTAGAGGTGTTGTTTAGTTTTAGTTAAGACTTTTAGTTTAGAGTTTAGAGTTTTAGTTAGAGTTATAGTTTAGTTTAGTTCTAGTTTAGAGTCTAGAGTTTTAATTTAGAGTGTTAGTTTAGAGTTTTAGTTAGAGTTATAGTTTACTTTAGTTTTAGTTAAGAGTTTTAGTTTAGTTTTATTTAAGAGTTTTAGTTTAGAGTTGTAGTTTAGTTTTAGTAAAGAGTTTTAGTTTTGAGTTGTAGTTTAGTTTTAGTTAAGAGTTTTAGTTTAGAGTTTTAGCTTAGAGTCTTAGCCTAGAGTTTTAGATAAAGTTATAGTTTAGTTTAATTTTAGTTAAGATTTTTAGTTTAGACTTCAGAGTTTTAGTTGGAAGCTTGGAGTTTTAGTTAAAGTTATAGTTTAGTTTAATTTTTGTTAAGAGTTTTAGTTTAGAGTTATAGTTTAGTTGTAGTTCAGAGTCTAGAGTCTCAAGTTAGACTCTCAGCACTTAGAGTTTTAGTTAGAGTTATATTTTATTTTAGATTTAGTTAAGTGTTTTGGGATTTGTAGTTTAGTTTTAGCTAAACGTTATAGTTTAGAGTTTTAGCCTAGAGTCATAGCTTAGAGTTTTTCATTGCACTTTTAGTTTAGTTTAGTTTTAGATGAGTTTTAGTTTAGAGTTTCAGTTTGGTATTAGCTTACAGTTTTAGTTAGAGTTATAGTAGCTAAGAGTGTTAGTTTAGAGTCTCAGCTTAGAGTTTTAGTTAGAGGTATAGTTTAGTTAAGAGTTTTAGTTTAGAGTTTAAAGTTTTAGTTTATCGTTTTAGGTTTCTCAACGTTTAAGTTAGGTTAGGTTATCATGAGCGCTCATGATAACCTAACCTAACTTAAACGTGGGGGCCCGGGGGTCTTTGGAGGGGGGGGGGTCCTTTGGAGGCCCGGGGGGATGGTGGCCTGGGGAGCCCTTTTGGGTGCCCGGGGTAGGGGGCCTTTGGGGGCCCCGGGGGCCCTTTGGGATCCCCGGGGGAGGGGCCCCTTTGGGGGTGAGGGGATCCCTTTGGGAGGCTCGGGGGGATGGGGCTCTTTTGGGGTTGGGGTAGGGGACCTCACAACACTGTTCAAATGGAACTTGTGTATTATAACGACCACAGAGTTTCACCCCAAATCATCTTGTAAATCATCTTTTAAAATCCTCGTCTAAAATGTCTCAAACTGTTTCGTCTAAATCATCTTCTAAAATGTCTCAAACTGTTTCGCCCAAATTTTCCCCTAAAATATCTCAAACGGTTTCGCCCAAATAATCTCCTAAAAGTAATTTCTGCGTGTTCCCTTGTTTCGACATCCCTGCGCTGTCACATTTGAAATTCCCAATAAACTATTTCCTGCGTTAAATATATTCAATCTGTCTTCATCTCGAAGGTGTACCTAGCTACACTGTTAAGTTTTCGATAGAATATTAATTTATCTGTGTGACCTAAAGATCAGAGAAGCCATATTTAAAAATGGAATGTCTATCTCTTTAGAGTCCCGCATAAATTCTAGAAATCGAGTGATGTCATTTCTAATTCCTGACACTAAAGGCCAAAGAAGCCATAATGGTTCTTAATTCCCCTTTCGTGGATCAATAATTCACGGTCAGATTATGTGATCAATTTCTTAGAAATCTTCCTCACCTGTAGTCCATCAATATATTGATCCTGTCAGTGTGTAGGTGCAAAAGTCACTCCAGAGTTATTTCACCTAGAAACAACAAATAAATTGACCTTGAAAAAGGGAGTTTTGACCCCATTAGACTCGATCAATAATCCTTGAATAAATTATGTAAGTCTCGGAACTCTTGATAGCTCCCTACTTGCCTTTCCATGACGATAAATAAAAGTTCAAATAGGGATAAAATCCTTTTAATAGACAGTGATTGTCACACAGTGATAAAATTTCACAAAAATATGCTAGGTATTTCGGTCACATATGTAGTGACCGTCATCAATAGTAAAACTTTATACAAAAAACACTAAAAAAACGCATGAAAAATTGTTTATGTCCATTTTTGTTGCGTTTTTACGAGTCAGACAAACACTTAGGGGGGGGGTTGAAGCCCCCCCCCTGGATACGGCCTTGGGTATATTTATCGTAGCACTCAATTTTCGCTGTGGAAATTTGTTCGGCACTTGTGCTGCATTTTAGAGTTACGATTGCCATCATAAAGGGTTTCAAGCGTTACTGGAGTTCGATATTTCTTTTTAAATAAGCCTTTGGTCAATTTTCTATGACCACCCATTAGGTACGTCTTTTCCCACGAAAAACAAAGAAAGACGAAAACAAACAATTATTCAGGTGTTGCTTGGGTAAAGTACAATTGTTGACAATTGTATCTTTCAGCTACGGAAACCCCTTAAAAGGATAATCGAATATGGGAATTTTAATGGCGTTTTTTTTTTATTGGAGTCTAACCCCTTTTTGGATATTGGATATATGCATTTCCCGGGGAGCTATAGAATTACATTATAGAAAATATACTAGCTATACAAAGCAAGGCAACCTGTTAGGATTTGAATTCCATAGCCTTCCATTTCTTATTAGAACTTAAAATAAATAATAATCAGAACAGCTTAGTTACAATAATTTTTAATTATTAATTTTAAATCAAGATAATACACATAATCAATCCCAGATGTGTACGACTTTGTAACTCCACCATCAGGACCGGGTGAAGGTCGATTGGAGTGATTGGGCCCAATCAGGCTGTGCATTTGAAAGGGCCCCGCGTTACCAACATAAAGAACTAAAAGAAAGATTTTGAAATTAAAAAAAAATTTACGATAAGGGATAAATTAGGAATTATTCAAATAATTAAAAGTATATTTATTTTAAGTTTGCATTCCTGGATGAGATTTAATAACGTGTTTATTATTACATAAAATATACTTTACAATATAGAAAATTGATCCCCATAAAAGTGTATTTAAAATTTATTGAATAAAAACTGGGACAGTCCTATATTAGAGAGATTTTACATTACGTATGTGAACTACTTTACATACATAAACTACTATGTAGGTATATTTTATTTAAATATTTAATACCTAGAGAGGGACCGCAAAACATCCAACTGGACCCCGCACCTATTCAATTGGACCTGTCCACCTTTACGCCCTGCTTCTGTGCCCTAAAACTTACTTCCACTCTTAGTTTCCAGAATCTTTCCTCAATACCTTCATAATCGTATCGTACAAGGAGCGGTCAAGGGTGTAAACTTTGTGGTGAAGCTTCTATATCGTGATCCTTTTTTTCTTCTCTAGTTTATTTAATTACCTTTTACGGTCCATTTTTTATGTTTCCCATTACTCATTTAAATGCAAGAGAGGAGATAACAAAAGTAAATGATCACCACCATCATGATAATCGTTAAAAAAACACCTCATCCTCGATGTATATAGTCATTTATACCTAATTGGAACAGAATACAAAATCCTAGAACATTAAAAACGTTTTTCTGGGATTTGAAAGTCCTACCGAAAGATGGAAGTGTTTTACCCATAGAAAAACAACAACTGTCATCAAGAAATGTTCCCTAAACCAAACAACATTCCTAAGAATCTTAGCAATACAAATTCCAAGATTGGTATTAAATATCGGAAGAGACAGTTTATGTTGCGACGAAAGAATCTTGCAAAAAAATTTCGGAAATTACAAAAAAATACTCCTTATACCTCCCATGTAGTAGGGATTTGAACTATGAACTGAATTTCCACCCCAACGTCACAAACAATGTCACACGAGTACGCCAGGGAATATGACAAATGTGACAGCTACGAGTTCAGGCGTTTAATTGACGGTTGAAGGTTGGAACTTATTTGTTACAGCTGACAGGAGGAATTGTTAAGATAAAAAGGATAGGATAACCTGGACATTAGTCATATTAAGTGTGGCATACGACAGCGTAATAAACATCTGTGATCGAGTGTCTTTCTGTAGTAAGGCCGTCGTAATACTTTCTATAGTAAGTCCGGCCTTACTTTCTATAGTAAGTAAGGCCGTCGTCTCATAAGAAGCTGTTCAGTTTAATTTTTGAAATGATTCGTAATTAAGTGTAGGTTACTTTAAATTAAACTAGGCTATTGGTTCAAAGGTTATTTATAATACAAACTGATCCAACAGTTCAACGGAGAAGCGAAAAGTGCCGGAAACCAGAGTTCATATGGCTCTGACTAATCAGTGGTCTAAGGTCTTTTATGAGAATATCATCAATGTTCAATGATAAAGGTCCTTTTAAATAAAAATTGTTGAATATAAGCACAATTGAATTAGATCAGCACTTTCATTAAGGAAAAAACGAAAGTCTAAGCAGAACTATGCAAGATCATATAAGTAAGATCTTAGCCGCAAGAAATGTCTTAAAGCTCCATTGACTTTTTGAGATAGATGTGCAAATGAACGTGTTAGAACTAAGAAGGGCCATCAAAAGTGAAATACAATTCTCGGCTGAAAACAAAAACTTTATTAGAAGATAGCATAAAAGGTTCTTCGCCCCATTGTACCAATACAAAGCAGCCATATGTCCCATATTTTATTTATGCTTGTTCCATGGATAATATATCCCTTTGTTATACATTTAACGGTTGCATCTTCGAACTATTAACACTAAAAACTTGTTTTTACAGCGAATGCATTAGGTTTGGACAGCCGAGAGGTAACGAAGGAGGGTAAAGTTTTTTACAGAAGGTGCGTAGCCAAAAATGATCTCTCGTATTGGGAAGCTCGATGTTCTAAATTTCTATTTTTATTTTTATTTTTTTTAATCTTTGGTCCTAAGTAGGACTTAGCCACTTAGTACGCGCACGTTTATCATGGTCACCCAAAAAAAGTTCTGAAAGAAGTGGGACACGCCCAAAAAAATTCCCAGCAAGGATTCGAAAAAGAGTTTGTTTATCAGAAATAACGTTGTGGTTTTCCAAACCTTATGACACTGTGACCTTTCTGTATCTTTTGGGTCTTTGTTCTTCATGTCAAATCGCAAATAGAACATGACCTCGATAATCGGCATTGGTTCGATCCGATTATGTCTAGTTGTAAAAATGAATAAAAGGATAAAATAGCGTTATGGATCCCGTTATAAAATAGCACTAATAAATCCCGTTAATAAGCGTTAATTAATAGCGCTAATAAATAAAGCAGCGTTTAATAAATCCCGCTACAGCATAATTCAACATGCGTTTTGAAGATACAACATTTTAATTGAGAAAAAGCTTATTCTAATAGAACAGAACCTTTAGAACAGAACAGAACAGAATTAAAAAAAGAACAGAACAGAACATAGAACAGAACAGAACAGAACAGAGGGAAAGCAACAAAGATTGAATTAAAAAAAGGTTTTTAGTATATAGAAAACTAAAATATAAGTTAAGCACATTTAAGCATATAAAGCATAAATAGCATATCCATAGTTGAACTTTAGTAAAGAGAAAAAAAATGAAGAGGAATCGGTCAATTATAACTATAAATTGGGCTATAAATTGGAGTAGTAAAATTATTGAGTTTCATTTCATTCTTGATTCAGTTGAATAATTTTAAAAAGTTTGTCAGAAATATTAAAGGATTCATGAAAAAAATATTCGCTATTTTTAGAAACTATTTGTGAGAAGAAAGGTAATAAATTTTCCATCGCCCATCTATGTTTGTTTCTTATAGACTAAAAAATATAAACACCACTGTTTATTTATAGTTGAAAAGTTTTAAGTATATATACAAGAAAATATTCCATGTCTGATAACAAAAAAAATCTCGAGTTGCTGAAATCTATCTAAAAGAGGAAAAATTGGTGGCCATAAATTTCCCTTTAGTCCAGACATCTTGTAAACACATCCTCAGACAAAAACGCCACTTGATTAGTTGTTAATTCTAAAACATTTTCCAGACTTTTTTACGGCCTTTATTTCCCAGGATTTTAAAACAACAGAACACTAAAATCTCACACGGGTGATGAGATGATTAATTTTACAGCGACAACAAATCTGGCTAATCTCTGCATCATTTGGCTATTTTAAAACAACTCTTTAGAATTAATTAAAAAACAGTTTTCTTATGAAAGTAATGAACGAAATTGAAACGAAAAAAAATATCGCTTGTCAGTCTTTGCAACATGTATGAATAAAACTAGTACCAAAAAGCAGGCGGATGATATTTCCCTACGTTTCCAGCATGATGCAGAACTAGTGCTTTACTGAAAACACTAAGCTCACGGATAAGAAACAAGATTGCCTTATTTTAAGCCGCAGTAGAGATATCTAGATATCTCTACTGTGGATATCTCTACCATTAAAACTATGTTAAAGTGCTTATGTTCAATTTTACCAAAAACCTTACACTGCTTTGTTTTTTTGGTACAGCGCTAGTATTACATAATCCTAAAATCATAGGGAAATATCACCAGTCAGTTTATTTGCACTGGTGGCGTCAATTCACGAAAACCTGGAGGGGAAAATCAATTTTTTCTAAATCTAGGCGGGGGTAAATTTTTAGCTTTTTTCAATTTTCTCAAAGAAAACACCAAAAAAGGAAGTATTTTTGAAGATCTAGGTGGAAGGGGCGAAATTCTAGGAAGAATATACCCTTTTCTCCCTCCCCCCCGCCTCCCCAATAAAAACAGCTGATATGCTTCTATGGACAAGATTAGTATTTTCAGCAACTTCTGACAAACTTGTTAGAAAGTTGATGGTTCTATTTTTATAACTGAAGTTTTTTTTGTTTTTTTTTTTACCAGCTAAGTCTAATTAACCTGAACTTCATTTGGGAATTCGTCCTAAAACTAGTTATTTTGAACAAACCTTACCTTTTTTGTGATTCTGTGTGGGATATGGCGAAGCCTTTGGTGTTGAAGCAACAGGTTTCTGTGTCGCTTTTAAACTTCCACTTCCAATCGACAGATTGTTGTTTCCAGACATGCTATTCATAACGTCTACAGAACTGAAAGAAAAATAGTGGGAAACCAAAGCACATGCATGAAAAACAATTTAAAACTTGAAAATGTTTTTTTTTTTAAAGGTATCATAAACGGTAATACTTTCTTGAATGCTTTCCTAAAGAATTTAAAGATTACGTGTTTACGAGTGTAGACCTTTTCTTTAAGACACACAAAAAAGAGTCTGGAGATGCCAGAAAAAAGAATATCCAAAAAAAGTTGCCGAAAAAATTTGCCGAAAAAAATTTGCCGAAAAAAGAATATCCAACATCTTCTGAATTCCAATAATAGCTTCATTATCAAGAATTCAATACTGAAAACAGCCGGCCTTTTTTGATTCTTTAAGCATTGGACTAAATAAATTTATACGAAATATACTATTTTTGTATAAATATAGTTTTTCAATGAAGTTGTAGTCAACGCAATAGTACTGACTTGGTAAAGAGCGATGTGTTTCCCTTATATTCTTTTTTTTTACTTTTTATTGATACTGTAAAGGTATAAGGGCTACTGATTAGAACTTTTTCTAGGTTTGGTGGCATTCGGGGAAAATTTGCCTCGACTCCCCCAAGCCCGGCACATTTTCAGTAAACTGGCATATGACTAACGTAAATACCTTTAAAAGAAACTTGACCGGGGCACCCTTCAGCCAGGTGATACCAGGGGCTTGTTGTAACCACCCTCTTTATGAACAGTCCTGCAGCAGAGGCTTGGTAGCCTGAAAAATCTGAAACCTAAAATCGTTCTTCAGAGGAAGGGACGAAGATTAGAATAAAAAAAATTAGAAGAGTAGTATATTTTTGCGAATATTATTTTTATTAGTTTTTTATAATGATCTTCTGCGGAAGATTACAATATATGATCTACCTTTTTCCCTTTTTTTGCAACTCAGGAACATGTGACTCCTTCCCCCCAATCCTTCCAACCAAGCAACCCTTCCAATCAAGACACAAAATTGCCTCATTCTAAAGAATGATCACTGACCCCTTACTTATTACGGATATTTTTGACCAATGGTAGATGCTTCGAAATATCGGTGTTAAGATTTTGGGAGAGTGCACATTCAAATGGCAATTCATAGTTCTAGTGTCCTTTTAAATAATTGAATAGAAAAAAAAACAAGTTTTTTCAAATAAAAGTAAGGAGCAACATTAAAGCTTAAAACGAACAGAAATTATTACGTATATGAATGGGGTTGCCTCCTCCTCAATATCACACTCTATACGCTGAAGTTTTTGGCACTTTTAACAAAGATTCTTATTGTTCTAATTTAAAAAAAAGTGTTTCCGGAGTCGTTCTTAAGGAATTGGGACAAAATCCAAACTTTGTCGTAAAGAGCGAGGGGTTGAGAAGGAGGCAGCCCCACTCATATAAATAATCATTTCTGTTCGTTTTTAGTTTTGATGTTGCTCCTTAATTTTAGTTGAAAAAACTTAATTTCAGTTGAAAAAACGAAAATATTCGTATAAACACTTTTTGGTATTATCTGTTTGTTTATAAAAATTCTACTTGCTGTCTGTTATTTTTCTTTTTTTTTTCAGAACAAGAATAAAAACAATTAGATAAAAAATTTTCTTACCACTCGTCAGTATCACAGTCACGAAATCCTTTTGCAAATGGGTTACTTGCAATCTTAAGCTGTGTTATCTAAAAAAGAAAAAGAATAAATCAAATACGTAACACAGTTAAAGTTTTACACGAGCCTGCCCGTTGTTCGTATGGAATAACATAAATGAAGTAATAAAAAACTTATTAGAATAGAACTTTTGTGGATGTTTGTATATTTGTATGGTCCGGGATTTTGCGCCAGAGTGTTAAATCTTGTATCATTTTGATTGTTCTTATAATAATTAAAAATTAGTATTACAGATGACTGACAAGTAATTTTTTTTGGCATGGAATTTAACCCAAAAGATAAGAAAAAGTAAATTGAAACCAAAACAGATCTTGAAAATGAGCACGTAGACCGGAAATTTACAGTCAAGAAGTCCCTAGAATAAAGCTAATTTTTAAATTTTTTTCTTATGAAAGAATTCAAAATAAATCTTTAAAATCCGCAGCGAAAGTTTGTATATCCTCTATTTTCTGTAGAATTTGAGTAACTATGTTTAAAAAACCTCGAGTTTAAAAATTAAGGGAAAAAAGCGTCTATAAATGGTTACTTAAAGAAGAGTTAAAATAACTTACAATCGACTTTTAGATCAAGAAAAAACCTTTTGTTGAGCTTGTTGAGGAAAGTTATCTGCAAGATTAGGCAACGGGTTTGCCCCCTCCCTTTTCAGGGAGACTTGTAAATAAATATTAAATTTGGAGGTATTTAAATAAATATGACAATATTCAGTTTGAATAATTTTTTCAAACTAAGCCCCTGGGAAAACTTGCATAAATTTTGAGCATCCTTCCTGAGAAAGTTTCTCGCAGCGCCCTTGCACCAATGCTTTTAGTGGTTTCTGGCTGATGCAAGGGTTCAATGGAAGTAAACTCAAAAAATATTTTTTTACGCAAACTGATCAGTCCTACTGTGTCTGGTGTCCATCATTGGGGTTTATCTTTTCATCCAAACCTGATGAACAATTAAACTGGCTTACAATCAAATATAAACACAGAACAGTTATAAAAATTAAAAAAGAAATAGCTTGCCCTATGATTCTGGTAGGCTGTGACAGCAGTAAACCTGGTTTCAGGAAAAATGAAGGTTCGAAAGTTTTCGGTTTTTGTCGCGTCTTCGTGTCTTGGATTCACATAAACCACATGAACTCTCGGCTGATATCGATGCATTGAATTCAAAATTATCTGAAAAGAAGAGCGTATCTAAGAAAGAAAAATAATATTGAAACCGTAAAGAAGATATTTACGTATTGTGTCTGAAAGCCAGTGAAGTCTTTCTTCACTAACTGTGGAACTGTGAGGACTTAGTATGGCGGCTATCTTCTTCAAGGTAGCCGCCGCGAGTTTTATTTCTATATTATTTAGAAAGAGCATACTTAAAAGGAACAAACACACCATGTACGAGTTAATAATACTTAAATCACTGACAAATCCAGGGAGGGGGCGAGTGATCCCGTATTTCCTTCCAAAGATTTATTCTGGCAACCACATTCCAAACTTGTGAATTTGGTCAATTATTGGCGCCCTTGTCACATTTACCCCCCCCTCCCAAGATTTTGCTCTAGATCCACCTTTGGTTTAAATCGTGCATACTTTGTTATTTTTTGTCGACATATTTAGACCTGAAAAAATTTTGTTAAATCTGCTTTTTATGGGTATTTGTTTTTTTACAGGTAATGAGTTTTCTTGTGTTATTTATGGTACTACCTTATCTCACTTTTAAGTTATCGTTTCTTTTCCTATAGAAAACATGAGGGCGTCGTTTTTTTGGGGGAGGGGGGCAGTTGTCCCCCCATAATAACAGTCCATGCCCCTTGACTATCCGGATATGAACCCCTCTTCCACTTGAAATTCTCTGTTGTATAAAGAGAAATTACGGGATTTCCAGAGTTCATACTATGGCTTATTTGATCTTCATTCTGAGTAATACTAAAGCGCATTTCTTACAATTTAAGATTGTTTATTACTCACTATTGGAATTACAGCTGGTCAGACCAAAATGTTACCTGATAAATCAATACAATATATCTGTATGCTGTTCAATGACTTAGCGGTTATTAAAAATGTATTTATTTTTATTCTTATGTTTTTAAGATAATTTTAATTGTATACTGAAAGTTACTGATATCACAGCTGGTGTAAGACTATGAAAAGCTTTATAGATTAGTTTCTTGTTGTCAGGCTACGTACTCATTTTAACTAATAAATCAACATTCTTGTTTTTGATAGTTGGTTTTTGTGTTTTCAGTAAAGCGCTAGTTTTCTATAATCCTAGAGACGTAGGAAATATAATAAGTTGGTTTATTTGTACTGGTTTTATTGATATATGTTAGATACACTGTGAAGCAATAATTTTTGTTTGTTTTAAGTTTCAATTTCGCACTTTACTTCCCTAGAAAAACTTTGTTTTTTTTTAAATTAATCTACAAAGGTACTAATATATTTCAGAGGCTTTATACAGTCTAAACTTAGTACAAAAATTTTAGAATTACAAAACCTAGCATCAATGTCAAATAGATAATGGAGTAGCAAAGACGAGTAGAAAATGGACATTGCGAATCCTATTGACGAAATGCTGTATCTCGATCTATTTCTCCGTTCCAAAAATTTAAAATCCACAACTATGCGATTTTCTCGAAAACGGAAGAAAAATGTAGATACCAAGCTCTGGCAGAAAACAGCAGTTTGCTGGTGGGGTATAATAGAATTGCAATCAATATCTTGCAGACACCATTCGAGGCACAAAATATCTCACGAAAATAGAACTTACACTTTCCATTACCATTGTAATAAGTCACCAGTTTGCATAGTTTCACCTTATTCACAGGAACATGGAGGTTAATGAGAATTGACATGTCTTAACCCTAGAAAGGTAAGCTTCCCAAAAAGTTACGTAGATGGTAAGCTTTCGTAAAAATTACTACTTGCAGAAACATTGACTTTTAAAACTCATCACTTAAGTATATTTTAAAAGTAAGTGGGAATTATCAAAAACAGATCTTCAGATAATGTTTCACACAGCACAAAAGGTTGCTTTCATTTCTTGGAGTCACATGGTATGCATGACTTCGCACGGTGTTCACCGCAGAACGGCTTTTGGGAGTGGTTGCAAAAACTGGTAGTCATTCGGCGAGTGCGCGCTGGGCAAAGGCTGCAGGTCGTTCTTCTCCCGTCCACAGACGTTCCCGAACGTATTTCACCTGTCACCTCCATTGTTTGACTGATATCGAGTCTTATCGAGCGCTGCAAAGTGGGGGTTTCTAAGCGAGTGGTCATATGCAGCTGGGTCAACTCTTTGAACAGAACATTCATAAAATCCTTTCATGAAAGTGGTCTTCCACCAGATTTGGAAATATTGAAGGAGTAGGTGACATAACTGTTGATACAAGCGATGTTGATCAGCCCATAAAACATGCACATGGACCACCTGTTGGTCTTCCGAGTGGTTGACATTGAATTACACATTTGGTCAAATGTGTCTACACCGCCTTTGGTGTTATTGTAGTACTCAATGATCTCAGGCTTCTTGCCTGGATGCGTGATACTGGTACTCTCATGGCAAGTTGACAGAAGCAGGACCATTTTTGATGGCTTAGGAAGATATGACACTAGAGTCAGCTCCCGATCGAAACAGAACATTGATGTTCCTGTAATTCTTCCTTTGCTCACAAGAAGCTCTTCCGGAATTTCCTCTTGTCTTTTCGCACAGCACCAACTGTCGTCAGTCGATACGGTTCTCTCAGTTGTTCTGCAGCAAATGGAATCGATGTAAACCTGTTGTCAGTCGTGACATTTCTATTTGTCAGCGTGAAAAATTTTTCCTGCTCATTTGTTAAATCAAAAATAGCCAAATTCAGCATTTTCATGTGCTATTTCCTCACGAAATTTGCTACGAAACTTGTCAACAACGTTAAAAAAATGATCTAACCTCATTGTCCGAAGAAGCTTACTAATTAACAAGTTTTGATCAAAAAATCCCTTTTCCTGAAATAGGTGAAAAAGTTACGTAGATGGTAAGCTTTCGTAAATTTTACTACGCACCCTTAATATCTCCCCAACCAGTTCAGATAATAAAACCTCGGTGACGGCACAAGAACTGGCTAGTCATAATATTAGCATATCGGGGAGGTCGGTTCGCGCAATGCATCCGTTTACATGGCAACCGCGAAAAAGTGTTTTTGCGTCGTAAAATTTACGAAAGCTTACCCTTCTAGGGTTAAAAAAACTATTTTACTTGTGATTTAGATAATGATATAATAAACGGACGTTCCATAAATTTAATTCAAAAAGGAACGGAACTATCATATTTAGAAAATGTTTTCATGTAATTTGGAAAGCGTGGGTACTTCCGTCGGGATTTGCCAACTAATACCAAAAATTGGGTAAATTTAAAAATTTTAACTATTTACCCTTTTACAGTGTATGCCTATCTAGCAGCATTTTATTTAAAAAAAAAAATCAGCTTCAATTGAAATAATTATCCTATTGAAATCGCTAAAATGGATTCTTTTTTGTGATTTCACATCAAACCGTTCAGACCAATGAACGGTAGGCGAAAGCAAAACTTCGTCCACTGAACCTGAAACTAAAAAAAAAAACGGGAGTTGGATATCTGCCAAAAAATTTTCTTTTGTCTTTTTATTTTGCTTTCAAATATAGAAACGAAGGGAATATGGGAGGGAATGAGATTTCACCCGGCCTCCTTTCTTTTGGAGGAACATATTTCAAAAAGCTGCACTATACGGACAAGGCCGTATCCAGGGTGAATTACAGAATTTGACCCCCCTCCAAAAAAATCTAAATGTCCGAGTCGTAAAAATGTACCAAAAATGTATATAAGGGAATTTTGTTGCGTTTTTAAAAGTTTTTTTTGTAATCCTCACCCGAACAAAATGCTCCTCCCCGAACAAAAATCCCGGATACACCCTTGTATATAGATAACTAAAAGGTAAAAGTTCCCACGTTTTACCACAAATATTTTGAGGGTGAAATATAACATTGGATTCTTAATGTTGCCGGCAGAGATGTAACAGGGGGGGGGGGGTCCTATCCAAGATTTGTCTGAAGGACCTTTTTTTAAGATCAACTAAAAAATCAGATCTGAAAAACCGTTTTTGGTGCTTCCGGTCACTCATTAAGAAATTGGTTTTAAAAAAGCTATTTTTTAGGGTAAGAGTTATTACCATCTTCGAATCATCGTTATGCAAAAGTTGAAGGTTAGCGTAAAGAGCGGGGGCTGCGAATAGCTGAAGATATTAATGATACTCTCAACAAATTAAAAGTTAAACTCTAGTGTAAAGAGTACGGGGTTACGGGAACAGGAGTGCCTCACATAAATAGGCTGATTGATGTTCAGTTTAGGTTTAAACCTCTTTACTTTTATTTAACATTTTTTTTTTCTATTAGACAGTGTTAAAACGCTGGTTTCTGAAGCAATTTTTTTATCGATATATTCTATTTTTATGCAAACGAAAGGTTTACCTCTGAAAACTGTATATGTTTAAAATAGCATAATTGATGACAACACATTGAGAAAGGAGACAATATCATTGACATGGGGCAGGCGGCTATGTATTTTAATGGCACATATGGCCATTCTTCAACCCCCACTTTAGTGGCATCTTGAAGACCGCAGACGATTAATCATAAGTGACGCGGGAAATTTGAATCTGAGCTTCAGGTTTCAAAATGATGCGAAAAAGTTCCATGTAGGCAAGACCCCTATGGGAGAAAAACACGGGAAAAGTAATTAAGTCTTGTGCTGGAAAATAATTGAGTTTTCCATGGAACTTTTTTGGCAGCGGAAGCGCTAAGGATGCTTATTCTATGAAAGTTTTTAAACATTGAGGGAAATGTCACTCACAAGTTCATAAAATTTAATATTATGACATTTCTCCGATAAAATATCCCATAAAGTACGAATGAAGCAGCCACCCATGCTCTGCTCTCAAGTCAGGGCCCAGTTCTGTATACAACAGAATATTTGATAAAGTAAATCACATTTTTTTTAAGTTTTTGAGATTTCGTTTTTTCTTAATTGAATAGCGCATGCTTGTTGATATTTGATAGAGGGAGTGCACTCAAGGTCTCACGGGCCAGAAGGCGTAAACGTGGAAATATTAATGGTAGGAGTGAGGATGATAATCAGAGAAAACAGGGTTAGGGGACAGAATGAACCAATAGCTTGAGGGCATGAAACCATACACGCATAGGAGAAAAATGACAAAAAAACACATGTTTCGCCTAATGCGGGGCTCCCACGGCGTCAATTAAGTTAATAAAGTTTGTCATGAAAGTATGAACAATAAAGTTTGTCCCCCTCACACAACGATTTCACCTTTTTGACTTAACAGCAGTTTTTCACAGAAAGTAACTGAAATATAAGACATGGAGCTGAGAAAACCATTTCTTTAAGTATTTTTTTGTTTCAATAGTAAATAAAAATATTTTTTTTTCTTTTACCAAGCTAAATATTTAAACAAGTATACACGATTATATTTGTAGAAACCAATTTGTATGTTGTTTATTTGAAATTTTCCACACGTCTTTTGTTATTGACTGGACTCTGCGGAATTTCTTGAAAAGGTTGAATAAAGTTTAACTTCTTTCCGACTGCAATAAAGTTAACAAAGTTATGCGAGGAAAACGGTTTATTAACTTTGTGGACAGCTTTATTAACTTTATTGACGCCATGGGAGCCCCGCTTAACAAATACGTTTCAATTAACAAATGTTCTTTTCGCCCGCATCGAAGACATGGGGGACTAGTAAGATTTGAAAATCAAGTGTGTCACCTAGAAAAATCAATGAGCACCAAAGCGTTTCCTGGTAAAATTCTAAAGCACTCTGTGCCTTTTTGCTGCTTGCACGCTGTATCTGGAATTTTTACTTCTTTTCGGCTTTTTCATTAAGCTGGGTAATACCATGCTGCCTCCGGGAATAATAGCTTTTAGGTTATATTAAATAAAAAAGAAAACAAGTTTTTTTAACTGAAAGTAAGGAAAGACGTTAAAACTTAAAACGAACATAAATTATTCCGTATATGAAAGGGGCTGTCCCCTCCTCAACACCTCGCTCTTTACGCTAAAGTTTGACTCTGTCTTACAACTTTATTTTTTAGAACAATAAAAAACTTTAGCGTAAAGAGCGAGGCGTTGAGGAGGATATATTTAATTTCTGATCGTTTTTTAGTTAATGCAGCTTTTATTTTGGCTCACCGTCATTGAATAAGTAAAACAAAATTTGCATATTAATTTTACTTTTCTTGTGCTAAATGGCTTTCCTATAAACCAAAACCAATACTATACAGAAATACCAATACAGAAATTATTCCGTATATGAAAGGGGCTGTCCCCTCCTCAACGCCTCGCTCTTTACGCTAAATTTTTTTATTGTTTAAAAAAAATTGAGTTGTGAGAAAGTCAAACTTTAACGTAAAGAGCGAGCCGTTGAGGAGGGGACAGCCCCTTTCAGATACGGAATAATTTATGTTCGTTTTAAGTTTTAACGTCGTTTCTTACTTTCAGTTAAAAAAAACTTGTTTTCTTTTATTTAACCTTTGAACGTTTTTGAATTAATACAGGTTTTGATTTTGGCTCACCGTACATGAATAATTACAACGAAATTTTTATATTAATTTTACTTTTATTTGGTTAAATGGCTTTCTCGAAACTTGTTTAATTTTATTTACGAACGTTTTTATTAGCAATAAATATACGTAACTTACGTATCGAACTTCTATATTCATATATTCTTAATACGTATATTAGGGAGTTCGCCCCCTATTCAATACTTTGCTCTTTAAGCTAGATTTCGAATTTTGTCCCTATTCTTTAAAAATGACCCTTAATCACAAAGGCCGTTAATTAAAATAAATAGCTCTTATGAAAGTACTAAAACATCTTTGGCTTGAAGAGCGAGGTATTGACTAGTGGGTGAACCCAATCATATACGTAATATTTTCTGTTCGTTTTAAGTTGTGATGTTGCTCCTTACTTTCAGTTGAAAACCTTTTTTTTTTTTATTTAATTTCTGGTCTTTTTTCTAAAGAATGCTGGGAAATCTGGGGCCCCCTTCCTAGCAATGCTCCTTCCCCCAGGAAACTTCCTTCATGGAAAGATCCTCCCACATAATGGAAAGATCCTCCCACAACGTGTGATTTTCATTAAGATTATATAACTTTTAGGGGGTCTTTCCCCCTTTTTTCGAAAATCTGCCGAATTTTCTCAGGTACGTAACTTTTGATGGGTAGGACTAAACTCGATGAAACTTATATATTTGAAATCAGCATTAAAATCTGATTCTTTTGATGTATCTGTTGGTATCAAAATCCCAGCCAAAATATATTCACTGCAAAAATACAGACATTGACCAATAGCGATTAAAAATTACGCATTTACGTAAAAAATGATAGCAACTATTGACCGAAAGTAAATAACTGCTTTCGAGAATCGAGAATGCCATTGTGCTGGTGAGGCAAAATCACAATAAATTCACACAAAATCACAAATAAATTCGGCAGCTTTGTGGCTATCAACAATTCTAATAGATAAACGAAGATTCGAATGTGGTATGTCTAACTAATTATTGATACAGGGATTGGTATTTTAATTTACACTGCGAACACGTAGGTTAAATAAAAAATATAACTCACGTGTCCATTATCATCCATTTGATTATTCGTTAGCTTCAGTTTGTCAAAAGATATTACTTGTTTCATCCACTGAGAGCCTTTTGCAGGAGATTCAGGGTGAACATGTATACGAGGCGGGGATACAGGATCTGCTCGTCCGGCAACAACCCAGCTAGAACTGTAGAAAAAATATAACATTAAATGCTTTTGTACATTTAAAATTGTTAAAGTGGTGCCTATAACCTAGTAAAGAACAAACATCGGCCAATAATTACCGAAAACAAAAAAAAAGCATCTTAAAAGAAACCGTTGAATATCGAAAATGTTCCAGTATTGACGTCTGTTTAAGAAAGGCCACTTTCGTCAAGATTCAGCTGAGTAGTACCATGAGATTCTGAGAACAAATTTTCAGGAATTTTAAATAAGAACCCAATATCCCTCAAATATGATGTAAAATGAAAACAAAAGGTACATGATTAAAGCCATCCTTGTTAAAACCTTGATAGCCATCAAAGAAGACTGCATCTTTGATTGGGTATTACTGTTTTTTCTCCATTTTTTCTTTTCATCCCCGGCTCTAGTAGGCTACTGGAAAGCCATGGAGACCACTATGGGCTCATGGAGCCAGCTAATATTAACGATTGCATATTTTGAATGCAGTGGTAATGTTACTTTTCAGAGCCGTTTTTCCCCAATTTCTGTCGAAAAACAACAGCTCTGGCTCAATAAGGGCCAAGATGTGTTTGATCTTGTATCAGGACTAGTAACAGGTTTTTTTTTACCTCACCTGGCATATGATATTCATATTTATCATGGAAATTTGCATAACTGAAAGCTGCCCAGACTCACAGCAGACTCACAGCAGGCAAAATTCTGTGATAACCAATCAATTCAAAATTGTTACGAAAGGACCCATTTTCTTGAGGTGGGAGGCTGAGACCTCAAACAGTTTTTTTTTGTGCACCAGGCTCATCTTGGCCAAAGGAATTAAGAATGTAAGTAAAACTGATCAGAGACAAAATTGTTTGGCTAATTTCTCAGCCCCTAGCATCCTTCCAACTCCCCCAATGAAATAGGCGAACCTTTTGGCCCTTGTGCGATGGAGGCATATCTATTAGAAATTTTGACTTTTTGCACAGAATGACGATCTAAAAATTCTGATCGTATTTTTTAGGGCGGTACTGGGCTGGGTATGGGGGATGGTTACCTTCCAATTCCTTTCGACCCTTAAACAAGGAACTGGAACTTCCACTTCGAATCGAATGAGCCCATTCTAAGTTATTCCAACCACCCCTTTCTCAAAAAAGTGGTTGGAGAAAAGAGAAAGAAATATTACATGGGAGGTACAAAGCTCTTTACTTAAAAAACGATAGTGCGTTGCCTTTTACATACCGATAATCAAACCGGAATTCTAATTTTTTCTTGATTTTGCTAGTTTTAATCTTCCTCTCCACTCTAGAACTGCTGAATCCACCACTGGGTTGCATCGAAAGACGTAGCATCTTAAAAACCCCGGCATTTCGTTTTATTAGTCTAGTTGATTACGATAAATTGAAGAGATTATTTCAAATTTATTCACTAGCTTATTGTTGTCCAGTTTAGTTTGCTCTTTTGCTTTGCTCTTTTCTTTGTTTTTTACTTCGCATCTTAAAGGTTGCTCTTATAATGTCTACATGACTAAGGAAACTAAATATTGACCAACAATTGTTGGTATAAAACAGATTGAAAAAGTTGGTATAAACTGTAAGTAAGGAGCAACCCGGCTCAATAGTAACCGAAACTCATAAAAATCACAATTTCGATACCAGTAGATACATCAAAAGAATCAGATTTGTATACTGATTCCAAATATATAAGTTTCATGAAATTTAGTCTAACCTATCATAAGTTAAGAGCCTGAAAAAAAATTGCCTTATTTTTGAAAAATGGGAAAACACCCCCTAAAAGTGATGGAATCTTAATGAAAATCAAACCATCAGATTCAGCGTAACAGAAAACCGCACTGTAGATGTTTCAAGCTTCTATATGCAAAAATGTGGAATTTTGTATTTTTTGCCTGACTGAAGATTACTGATGCGTGTTTATTTGTTTGTTTTTTTTCAGGGGTGATGATATCAATCTAGTAGTCCTAGAATACCGTGAGAGGGCTCATTCAAACGGAAATTAAAAGTTCTAGTGCTTTTTTCAAGTGACTAAAAAATTGGAGGGCAACTTGGCTCCCTTCCACATTCATTTTTTCCCCAAAGTCATCCAATAAAAATTTTGAGATAGCCATTTTGTTCAGCATAGTTAAAAATCTAATAAATATGCCTTTGAGGATGACTTAGTCTCCCACAGTTCCCGGGGGAAGGGCTGCAAGTTATGAACTTTGCCCCTTGTTTACATGTAGTATTGATTATTGGGAAGTATACAGACGTTTTAAGGAGGGATTTTTTCTGGTGGGGGGAGTGTCGGAGGAGGGGGCTATGTGGGAGGATCTTTTCATGGAGGACATTTCCTTGGGGGAAGGGACATTTCTATGAAGGGGGAGTCGGATTTCCCAGCATTATTTAAAAAACGATCAGAAATTAAATAAAAAGCAAAATTTTTCAACTGAAAGTAAGGAGCAACATTAAAAATTTAAACGAACAGAAATTATTACGTATATGAGGAGGTTTTCTCCATAGTCAGTACCTCGGTCTTTACGCTGAAGTTCTTTTTAGTACTTTCAAAAGAGCTATCTATTCTAATTAAACGGCTTTTGTGATTCAGGGATTTGTGATTCGAATAATATTAGCGTAAATGGCCAGGTATTAACTAGGGGACAAACCCCCTCATATACGTAATAATTTCTGTTCGTTTTAAGTCTTAATTTTGCTCCTTAATTTCAGTTGAAAAAACTTGTTTTATTTTTATTTAATCTGAAAAAAAGAAGAAGATTTTTGAGACTGTAAACAGGTTTCATTAAACCGTAAATAACAAATGAGTTTGGAAAGTTGGCCTTCGTAAACGACAATTGTTCATCAAAAACCATATTAAAACGGAAAAAAATATAATAGATATAAAAACAAATTCTCTTTTCAAATGCAATCAAAGAGCGGCCTTGAAGCTTTAAACGAGTAAAAGTAGTAATAAACAGGATGAACTGTTGCCCCTCTCGACTCCCCACTTGTAGCTACCATCTGACTCCTAGTTCTTTGCTGAAAGTTGCTACAATACAGCAGATACGAAAATGGTAACTACAAAGCCTTATTGATTTTTCAAAAATGTAAGTATTTTCATGTTCTCGACTAAAATATCGTAAAAGTGTTGCTTTCAGCAAAGCATCAGCAATTGCTTGAACGTTTTACGAGTGGAAATTTAAGGGGAAGAGCCCGTATCCTGTACAGAGTTACTTTACTCATTGGCTGTTCCAACACTGCTTTTTTAATTGAATTTAGAAAAGGCTTGTTTTTGTTTCTATTTTCGTGAAGAATTTATTCTACATTTTGTTCAGAATAAAAAAAGGAAATACAAGTAAGCCAATCAAAGTAAGCAAAATAGGAGTAAAGTAGTACAGTTTTATAATAACTGGGGTTTGATTAGTATCAAAAGTGTCCACACTTTGTAATTTGGATTTAGACATGGTAACATAATTTTCTATACATGAAAAAAAATGGATTACATATACATAACTAAATTAAACTAACATTCCTTTTTTTAGAACTACTTAAGGTTAGTTAGACCCAATGCTGGTCCAAACAAGGATTGTTCCTTCTAAAATTTGTTAGTGCAAAAATTGTCTGCTTGCCGTCAGAGATCTTTCGTTTGCTGTATCTGACCTCACGAGGTTGGTTCAGACACTTATGAGATGTTAAGTTTCCATCTTTGTTCCTCTCCTTCCCTCAAAAAATGAATTATGACGTTTACATTTTTCCCGTCTTTTCGGTTATCTACCCTTTATTTTTTCTGTTTAGAAAAATTTTGCCTCTTGTAAAAATAGCCTTATCATGTACTTTTATGTTGCCTTTCTCTGTTTGGGAAGAGCTATAACCATGTTTCAGAATTTACCATGCTGAATAGCATCACCAACTTATTGGTAAGGTCATACTCTTCAAAATTACTCGAAGTCCAGGCCAAGTACTAGATAAAAAGGATAAAGGATAAAGATCCTCCAGCACCACTTATGGCGCAAAGGGCGTTGAATAGACGTTGTAGTTGCTGGGTCTTTTTTAAAGGGACAAGTAACAAAATTGTCGCCCAGACTTGCTGCGTCGGGGATCGAATCCCGGGCTCAGTATTACCAAGCAGATCATCAATCCACTGTGCTACAACAAGATAGAAGCAGAACTTTTACAACTAGATAGACACTGAATTTTTGTTAATTTTCCTGCGCTCCCTAGCAGAAGAAGGAAACAAAGAGATAAGCTAAATTAAGTTTACATTTAGCTTATCATAATTTGAACTTGAGTTAAAGGTCTATACTTCTTTGGATCCAGCCTTAAAGTTTCAAAAAGTAAACAGATTATTTTGTTTTCAAAAATTTTCTCTGCGTCTAGTTTCCTTATCAGGGTATCCACAAAAGACCCCTAGGGATTTCGTGACGAACAGTGAGCTATGACGAAACTACGTGGACTATGGTCAAGAAATATTACTTAAATGTTTAATAAGCATTTTAAGTCTAATGTCAAAGTTGTAACTTAAGGGGGAGAGGAAATTGTACATTAATCCCAAGTAACGCATCTTAAATTGTGAAAACGTGCACATAACTATGTATTTATTGGCCATTTAATGGAGTTCAATAGCCATAATACTTTACGAATAAAAAGGCTCATTTTTGACCAGCTCTGTATAATTTAATAGGGTATTTTATAGGAGAACAAGAAAGTGTACCTGTGGAAAGCATATCTGTATCGCTTGTCGTCAACTGGAACGAAATCAACCACCAACATGTAGTCTGAATTTGGATCTAATCCGAAAAGTCTAGCTTGCATGGTTGGAAACATCCGCCTGATAAAAGAAGAAATATCTAAAGAGTTGATCAGATGGACAACCAGGGTCATACACAGGGAGGAAATACCTTTGGGTCTCAGCCCTCTCCCTCCAAATTTCGAAGTATTTAAAATGTTCGGCATATTATCTCCACTTCTTTTCCTTTAGTTCACTTGAAAAGTTTACGAAAACATACATTTTCTATTTTGAGCTAAAATCGCCTCCAAAAATCCAATTCCAGTGTACGTGCCTGCAGACGACTCTGTACTGCAAATCGATAACACTAAGAAATAAGATTAATGTAATTTTTTCCAATGACTGTCGCTGTGCTTGTTCATGAGCAAATGCTCGCGCTGAAATAATGCCGAAAATGTAAAAAGTTTGATACGGGGGGGGGGGGGATATGATTATATTAAAAACCGTAATATTACCAGTACTGCTGTGAATTCTTCTTATAAGCAAGGTAACAGGTGAACTTGAAAGGCAAAAATATTTTTGTAGCTTTTTTTGAAAGAGGACCAAGCACAGCCTAAGTTGGACCGGTAAAACTAAAGCCGGCTCTTCCGTGCCTGGGTTGGACCTCTTCGGATCTGAAGTCACAGTAGCAGCATGTTAATTTCAACACCCAAGAAATTTAAAGTTGTCTTAATGGCTGGGCACAGGTCGCTGATCTCGGGAACTGATTCTTAAATCAGCGCAAATTTTAAAAGAAATCGGCGTCGATTTGAGCTTGAAAATTTTTTTAGTTTTCGACGCCGATTTACAAAATCAGTGCCGATTTTCATCATGATCATCACCAAAAAAGTAAAGATACAAATAAGTAGTCAGCCAGAGATGTCTGTGGTGAAAGACCCTGCTACTGAGCTGAGAACTAAACTGAGAACTAAGCTGAGATCAATCATGCAACTATTCACAAACTCCAATTGACTATTTGTGTCCAAGATTTTTTGTTTTGAAAATCTCGCGCAATAAATTTTTCTTCCAACAAATTGTCTTACTGCTATCGTTTGTCCACTGATGCTGAAATTGGTTCCCGAAATCAGCTACGTGTGCCGAGCCCTTTAAAATGGAATTCGAATTGCTGATTTTGATGTTAAGAAAAGTCAATAAGGTAATCTAGCTGACCTGACAGTATATTCATATATGCAGGACACCAGTTGGATCACTTCTTGCTAAAGCTGGTATGCTAGGAAAATAAAAGTCAATAGTATATATTAAAGAAAATAAGAGACATGCCTCTGTTAACGTATTACCTGAATACCTCCACCCCCCACCAAAAACAACGAATAATGCAAAATTATAAGACATACACTTTTATTTTGCTTGAAATTATTGATGGCTGATGACCTTATATTATAACCTTATATACTATTATGACAAAAAATAGCAAGCTGCTATCCCGCATTTCGATCCAAAGTGGCACCGACCTGGGTACTGAAGGCCCGAATTCAATAAAAACCTGTTGGGTCTCGCTTATACGTCATGTGACAGCCTCCGACGGAAAAAAAATCTATATGATGAGATGTTTGCTATCTTGGTAAGCAGCTAAGTTTGGGAAGCAAAACCTTCAGGGATGGGTCCAGAGCTTTAATTATGCTCTGAGAAGTAGTTTTCAAGATCCCATCTCTACGACTTCTATAATTATAAAGCTTAGAAGAATGAGCAGAAAATATGTCTTCTACTTTGGTAAAAGAAAACACTTCTGTCCTTCATTTTGGTCTGAGTATACTTTTCTTTGATTCTACATTGTAAAAATATAATTGTTATGATTTGAGTAAGATTTTAAACCCAATCAGATTTGCTTTTTATGACCAATACTGATTCTTCCGAAATCTTTAGAACCTTGTAGAACAGGATTTGACAAGGTATAAGGTTCAAAATGCTTTCCCTAGGTTTATTTTGCTCGGTAGATTTTTTTACTTTTAAAGCACAATGTTTCTAAGCCCATCATAGATCAGGGCTCTTTGGAGGGGCCAGGGGAAGTGGTCGTTAATTAAATGAACTCTCTAGAGCCAAATTTTGGCTCTAGAGTTGTTCCTGAAAATTTCATTGATCTGAATCAACTATATTCCAAAATAATGGAAAGCCCATAAATTTTACCAGCACTGACAAATTGAAAACTGATCATTATAAATACAGTTGATTATATAGAGGGTGTCTATCGTGCACTGTGACAAATCAATATCTAAGAACCAAACATTGTGCCGTCCAATGTCCTTTTTAAACCTTTTATTATAAAAAAAAATAAAACTTGGACAGGTTATACTCCTCTATTCGGATGTATTTTTGACTAGCTGCAAAACCATAAATGGAAACTGGTCAACTAGGAACGACTAGGATAACACGATGTGTGTTATAACAGGTTGTTCTTCTCTGAGGACAGAGTATAATAAACCCGGATGAAAAAATCTCCTCTACTCGAAGGAAATCAAACCCCTTTAGGAAAATTATTTTGAAATTTGAAAATTTTGTGGACGATTCAAAGGTAAAGGCCACCTTATTGACTATTCAACTAGCAATATTTAGTAGGTTGAGTTATTTGACAAGATAGCAAAAAGTAAATGAATTAGCACGAAGTGCTGCTAAGAAAACACTATCTACCTACTTTAGGGTAACTTACCTTCCCGCTTTTGTAACAATCATTTCTGTGCCTAATTCGTTAAATTCATCCCATAGTTGTTTGAGTTCTAAGGAAGCAGTCACGCCGCATAATTTTGAATGTAGAGGTTTCTTCTCTCCTAGTTCATTATCTTCATTATCGGAATTACTTGACTGTGGAGACAAAGTTGAAGAAGGTGGTGTTAAGGGAGGAGGCTGGTTGCATTGCCCGTAAGATGAGTCTTGTAGGTCAACAGAGGTCAAATGCCGTGCTACAGATGTCTTCTCCAAAGAAGCTGGAAAAGAAGGAAATTCATCAATAAGAAGTTCATCAATAAACACTTGTGTGCGCATCTCAATGGGTTGTCATATATGCTGAAGATTTTCTAGTTGTTCAACAAGACATTTGGCTGTACTCAACGCGTGGTTGTCTTACTTGCCACTGATTTGGTAACACAACGGTGTGAATCCATGATATATATTATGTCATACCTATTTCTTTTTGTTCAGGATAACCATTTATTTGCTATTTAGTTGCAGCATAAAGTACGTATGCAAGCTGATGGCTTCAAGCCATACTCTTCAAATTTTGAGTCTAATCCCCGGTCCTACAATTTTCTTGTATTATTAATATAAGTCCTCTAATGTTACTTTTTGGCTTAAAGTGATCCCTTTCCCAAAACCAATAACCATTTACTTTGAAGTATGGTCCTGTTTACATGCATATCCAGGTGTAGTTTTTTCTCTTTTGTAACCACAGTTTATATAATTATCCAGTATGATTATTCCCTATCTCACCCATTATAAAAACCCGGACCGGGGTGCGAGTGCTCCGGAGAACGTTTTTGCAGATAGAAACATAAGCGGCATCAGATCTTTTCACGGGTAGACAAGTCAGACGCGAAACAATCGGAAACAAGTGGAAACCTGCTATTACGAATAATGCACTTTGTAACCATTTCTCATTGATTGACAAAAACCCACTAACCCGCTAATGCAGAAATAAGAGGGAGGAGCTTTTTGTTCGCACCGAGAATGAAGACCAGAAATGATCTGCGATAAACTTACTGGATAATTCTATAAACTGTGGTTGTAACCGAAAAATGTTGTTTCACAGACACTTTGGGACCAAAAATATTTGCAGGCAGCTTAGTGTTTTTGCAAAAGTTTAGATGGTTGCCGAAAACCAACTCTTTTATTAGATATATTTAGAAGAAGGTTTTTAAGCTACAACTATAAGTTTTTAGTAATCAATTCTTTAACTAAGCAATTTTTCGACTAAGATTTAGCCCCCTAGATTTTGCCTCTCCTTAGATTTCTAAAGACACCTTATATGGCATTTTCATTAAGAAAAAAACTGCTCCCCCTGATAAATATATTTTGTTCCCCCCTCCCCCACAATATTTGACAACATGACAGAGACGACAACAATTTAAGGGAATTTCATTTCTAATTATATCAATTCCTGAAAACTCAGCAATTCAGATGTTTTCCCCTTTAATTTTTTATTTTTTTACATTATAAATATAATAAAACGTATATGGCCTATTTGTTCAGTACAGTGTAACTGATGTAATAGGCTTTAGAACTTTTACAGTTAGAGGAGACTCCCACATGCCCCCTTTCCCAATGACAAATACTAAAATAACTAATGGGTAAATGACATAAATTACAGCCCTTGTCCAAAGGGCTGTGGGAGTCACATCATCCCCAGAGGCATATTTATTGGACCTTTCCACTATGCTGAACAAAATGGCTATCTCGGAATTGTGATCGAATGCTTATGAAGAACAATGGGACATGAGCAAGGGGCTGAATGCCTTCCAATCAGTTTTGACTCTTAAAAAGAGTACTAGAATTTTAAATTTCCAATAGAATGACCCCCCCTCCCCAGTTTCTACGACAACTCCTTTCATATGAAGCACCTTGGTAAAAAAAAAAAAAACTTCAAAGAACCCACTTCGCTCTTATTTAGGTGCCCTATGATGTTTTGAAAATCCAAAGTACGGCTTCTTGAATATTTAGCTCACTCTCGATAAATTTACCATCAATGATCAGACATGAAAGAACTAAAGGAAACTAAAAGGGGGGCCTTAGGATGCAACAAGTCGCTGGAACCTCATTACCGCAATATACGATTAAAATAATACAAAGACTTTAATGTCTAGAATGTTACCATAAATACCTACATTGGTGTCATTCCAAAGAAAACCCAGAAACGCTAGAGCATCATCAATACTTTACTGAAAACCTAACAAAAGCTTCAGTTGAAAATTTAATTTGGTCAATTTATTTTCATTGCATTTTATTTAAAAGAAATATTTGAAAGCAAGAAAAACAATATTGGTGAAAATCTATCACATATTAAACTAAAGAAACTAAACGGATTGTTACAAAAATAAACGTAATATTAGCAGAATTCCTGAAATTTTGAGCATTATCTATTTTTTAATGTTATAATTACAAAGAAAACTATTTAAAATCGGTTTTGTTTGCAAAAAAGCAGAGATGACTCTCTAACCTGAAAGCACAGATGATAGGCAGAGATGGAAAAATTGGGTGGTTTTTATAGGTAAAGAATTCAAATTATAACTCAAACCATACAGTTTAGGCTCATTGTATTATTTCGATTTAAACCAGGCGCAACATGCTCTTTTTTTCTTTTTTTTTCTTTTTTTTTACTAAAGTTCATGTATTAACAGTGTTGGATCTTGGAGTTCTTTGATAACTCTAATTTCAACACAGTGTGATATACACTCCTTTATGATATGTAATAGGAAGAGGACGTGGGTCAAAAAGCCCGACCCTGAATAAGGACTAGCTTCGTTTATCTTTGGTAAGATTATCAATCTTAGCCATATAGTCAAAATTAAGAGTACATAGAACTTTGAACTTACGATCGAACGAGCCCTCCCCAAAGTTTCTACAACTTCTTGTTCCGTACAATGAGGTAGGGAAACTCAGTAATGCTGTACATAGGAGTTACATCACTCGTTACTGAACCAAACCTAATACGTTGACTTAGTAGAGGACGTTTCATCAGTTATAAATATACGACTTCCAAATAATATGCTGAGCGATTCAGCCCGTGTCTAGCACTTTATTAACAGGCTTCATTATCCAAAAAAAAAATAGTGTTCTTTTAATATTCATGAATTGACCAGTGAAAAAGGGTTATGCTGAATTTGTCAATATTTTTAGCAAGAGAGACATATCCCTAAGTAAAGAATCAGTTATAAGAGGGAGTTTCTAAACTGATTGTCCAAACAATTGGCACAAAATAGTAATTATTTTTTATTGGAAAGCTATTTGTTAAGTATCAATGGCTATTTAAAATGAACATGATTTTTTCAGGATCAGCTCAGGAAAATCATTTGTGGTGCAATACGACTCAAAATAATAAAATACTAGCAAAAAACTGAATATTTTCATGAAAATGGGAACAGATATTTTTTCTTTAGATCAACCTTTCCCCCTCCTGTCCTCAGAAAAATTGTTGGCTCTTCTTAAGCTTAAAATTACACACAAGAAGTTGCTACCCCCCCCCCCCCAAAGAAAAAAAAAGTCTTACTTTTTGAAAAAGCTACTACTACTACACCGCAGTACCAAGCCGCAAAATACCTACACACGCTCCTCCTTTATCCCAATCCATTCAATGCCTACCTCTTTACACCCTCCCAGGAAGTCCCCATTTCCTTTAAGGCTTCCCATACGACATTATCCCACCCCAACCGAGGGCAACCTGCTTTTCGTTTAGCCCTAGAAGGTTGGCCGAAAAGGACAATCTTTGGCAATCTGTCGTACTTCATCTACAGAACGTGTCCTAGCCATCTCAACCTTACTCTCGTTATAGCCATAGAAAGCGGGATTGAACCATACTTTTCGCAGAGCTTACTGTTTAAGATACGGTCAGTCAGTCGGTACCCAAAACAATCCTTAAGCAATTTCTCTGGAAAAACGTCTAGTAAACCTTCATCCGTTTTTTGTAGCGCCCATGTTTCAGAAAAATACTTGACCATTGTCATCACTGTAGCTTCCAATGTTCCAATCTAGATTCGCAGCCTTGTCTTCCTATTCTTCCAAGCTTTTTGAGCCGTCATTTACCCCCCCCCCCCACCCAAAATTCCCCCGAAAGAATGATCATAGATAAAAACAACAGCAAGTAAAACAACGGAGAATTTACCTAAGACAATAAAATTTGTTTAGACGTTAAAAATATTTCGGCTCTATATCCAACAGCTGTCCATATCACACTACGTATAAATTAAATAGAACTTACAATAAAATGAGATTTTTAAAACTAAAACTGAAAAATTAAAACAGTCCCAACTTTGTTGTTTTTATGATGGAAAGGCAATGTCGTCTTCGTCGTTATTCAAAGATCATAGATGCGTGTTGTTTGTTTTAGTTTTTTTTTCCAAGGACGATCTTATCAAACCGAGGGACCTAGAAGATCGGAAGAGTGCAGATTCGAACAAAAATAAAAGTTCAAGCGCCTTTTTAAGTGACCAAACAGAATGGAAGGCAACTAGATCCCCTGTCCCTTTTTTACCCGAAGACATCCGAATGAAATTCTGAGATAGCCATTTGGTTCATCATAATTGAAAAATCCAATAATTATGCCTCGGGGGATCACAAGACCCCTCACATCCCTTGGGGAAAGGGCTGTAAGTTTTAAAATTTGTTCATTGCTTACAGATAGTATCAAACAGTTCGTGTCAAATAGTGCCCTTTTTAAGTGACCACAAAATTGGAGGGCAACTAGGCCCCCTCCAACGCTCACTTTTTTCCCAAAGTCACCCGATCAAAATTTGAGATAGCCATTTTGTTCAGCATAGTCGAAAAATCTAATAACTATGTCTTTGAGGGTGACTATCCCCCCAGTTCCCAGGGGAAGGGCTGCAAGTTGTGAACTTTGTTTACATATAGTATTGGTTATTGGGAAGTATACAGACGTTTTCAGGTTTTTTCTGGTAGAGGCTTCGGGGCAGAAGGTTACGTTGGAGGATCTTTCTATGGAGGAATTTTCATAGGGGAAGGGAATTTTCCATGAAGGGGGCCATATATCCCACCATTATTTAAAAGAACGATCAGAAATTAAATTAAAAAAAATATTTTTTCAACTGAATGTAAGGAGCGAAATTAAAACATAAAACGAACAGAGATTATTACGTATTTGAGGGTGTTCGCCCCTCGTCAATACCTCGCTCTTCACGCTAAAGTTCGGTTTTCGTCCCAATTCTTTAAGAATGACTCCCGAACCATAAAGGCCGTTTAATTAGAAAAATAAGTTCTTTCAAAAGTTCCTAAAAAAACTTAACGCAATGAGTGAGGTACAGATGAGGGGGTGAACCCCTCATATACGTTATAATTTCTGTTCGTTTTAAGTTTTAATGTGGCTCCTTACTTTCAGTTGAAAAACTTGTTTTTGTATTATTTATTTATGAGGTAGAAATTGATATCTAATCCCTCTTGATTCCCGAGAATAGTTTTGGTACACAACTTTATTATTGGTACTGGTGGGTGGGGGTAATAGTATCACTCTCATTGCTACAGTCTTTTTTCTATGCAGTATGAATATAGTATTCACATGCCGTAGATAATTAGTATGACTTTTGTACTACTGATGACGGTCACTGCATATATGACCAAAATATCTAGTATTTTTGCGAAATTTATCACTGTCTATTAAAAGGATTTTATCTCTATTTGAACTTATATTTATATTCATATGCCTAACGGAGAAGAGGGGCAAAGGCGAGGCAGTGCAGCATGGGCCTTGCCAGGAAATTCTTGGAGGATGGGGGGGGGTGCAACGAGTACTACCATGAGCTTTGTTTTCACCGATTTTAAATGGTAATTTCCCTCTTTTCCTGAGTACAATGTTTAAATGTATTTAAACATGTGTATACAATGTATTTAAACATCAGAGAACACTATTGTAGAGATGGTGATGGCTTCATCCACGTAGAAAGGCAGTCATGAAGAACTTCAATTCACATGAAGAATAATACCCGTCTCCGTCCACCCAAATTTCTTTAGTAAAATTATTATTAGGAACTTATTCAACAAAACTATTGTTCATCGAAAGTTGGACTAAATAATCAAACCTTGTCCAAAATTTTACTTACGACCCAATATTTGAATTATCAATCAGAAAACTGAAAAACCTGGAACCTACCAACCAATTTAAAATTATTGGTACATACACTTAAGCAGCAATAAATTGTGTGTTTATTGAACTGGTTGCCCACATCCTATCTTGGTTAAGCTTGGGCATGATTTGAAAAACGATTAGAAGTTAAATTTTTGTTAGTGTTGTATTAAAAAAAACCAAAAAGGGAGTTTCTTTTCCTAGTTCTTTAAGCATCAGAGGACTATGAAAATTCAAGAAACTTATTTCTCTTTCAACGCTCTGTACATTGAATATGCGGATTGGTTCTATATCGATTACAAACGAAAAAGTAAGCAAGAAAAAACGGGTTTTAATTTCAACAATAACTTGGTTTTGTTCTTGTGATATAAAGTCAGTGCTGGAAGTTTGTTTATAATGTGAGTTGTTCTTTTTTTTTTTTTTCTTCGTTTGTTTAGTTGTCGTGTTTTCTTTATGTGTTTTTTTTTTAAAAAAAATTGTTTTGTTTTTTCGGTGTTTTTTTTTTTTTCCCGTTGATAAAGGCTCCCGGACATGGGGGCCGAAATATTCGGAATATTTTTTAATTAAAGTGTTGTTTTGTTTTTATTTATTGTTTGTTTCACTGCTAAGTTGAAATTAAAACCCGTTTTTCTTGCTTAATTTTTTGTAAATGGAAAAACAGTGTGATCTAAGAAATTATTTATCGAGTATAAACGTCGATATTTCATTTACTACGGCCAATATGATCAAATAATTGGTGGGGTTGGAAAGGGAAGAAAGAGACGGCCATTTATGCTCTGTTAAATTGACTTCTTTGGAAAAATACGGCCCAAGACCAACATAATACCTGAAGATACAACCTATATGGTTTAAGAAATCACCCGAAAGAAGGATTAAGAATTTGCATTGTAAAAAGAACACGGGAAAGTATTTGTGAAAAATTAGATATGAATTTTGCGGGTATTGACGAGATTCTTGAATCCTATGACAGGCTGAGAGGAAATGTTACGGATCAGGTTGAGCTTAAAACCCAATTTATTTTCCAACAATGCAATGAATTAAACTAATTAGCTACTTTTCAACCTCAAATATGTCCTATTCTATGATGGGACAATTATCCTCCCTGATAATTCCCCTACTTCCCTGATAATTCCCCTACTAAGAGTCTATATACATTTTTGAACATATTTCCAGTTGATCTCGTCCCTTAAGTCCATTGTGTCTTTTTTAGAAAAATTAAAGAATGGAAAATGGAAAATTAAAGAAAAATGGATTCACATTCTTCTATTTCGCTTTCTAAAAACAATTTAAAACTATATCTAATAAATAATAATTAAATAATATGAAATTATGGTTGCCGGTGCTGGCGTTTATTTATATTAAATAAAAAAACAAGTTTTTTTTTAACTGAAAGTAAGGAACGACGTTAAAACTTAAAACGAACAGAAATTATTCCGTATTTGAAAGGGGCTGTCCCCTCCTCAACACCTCGCTCTTTAAGCTAAAGTTTTTTATTGTTTAAGAAATATAGAGTTGTGAGAAAGTCAACCTTTAGCGTAAAGAGCGAGGCGTTGAGGAGGGGACAGCCCCTTTCATATACGGACTAATTTCTGTTCGTTTTAAGTTTTAACGTCGTTCCTTGCTTTCAGTTAAAAAAAAACTTGCTTTTTTATTTCATTTTTGAACGTTTTTGAATTAATGCAGGTTTTGATATTGGCTCACCGTGCATGAAAAATTAAAAAAAAATTGCATATTAATTTTATTTTTATTTGGTTAAATGGCTTTCTCGAAACTTGTTTAATTTTATTTACGAACGTTTTTATTAGCAATAAATATACGTAACTTACGAATTAACTTACGTAACGAACTTCAATATTCACATATTTTTAATACGGATATTAGGGGGTTCCCCCCTAGTCAATACCTTGCTCTTTAAGCTAAAGTTTAAATTTTGTTCCAATTCTTTAAAAATGACCCCTTAATCACAATGGCCGTTAATTAGAATAAATAGCTCTTATGAAAGTACTAAAAACTCTTTGGCTTAAAGAGCAAGGTATTGACTAGGGGGTGAACCCAATCATATACGTAATATTTTCTTTTCGTTTTATGTTTTGATGTTGCTCCTCACTTTCAGTTGAAAAACTTTTTTTTATTTAATTTCTGATCTTTCTTTTAATAACGATGGGAAATCCGGCGCCCCCTTCATAGCAATGTCCCTTCCCCCATGAAAACTTCCTTCATGAAACGATCCTCCCATATAACCCCCAACCCCCCCCCCCACCTACCAGAAAAAATCCCCCCTGAAAACGTCTGTATACTTCCCAATAACCAATACTATATGTTTACATTGGGTAAAGTTCATAACTTTCAGCCCTCCCCCCGGGGACTTCGGCAGATTAAGTCATCCTAAAAGACATAGTTATCATATTTTCGACCATGCTGAAAAAATGGCTATCTCAAAATTTTGATCGGGTGACTTCGGGGAAAAAATGAGCGTGGGAGGGGGCCTAGTTGCCCTTCATTTTTTTTTGTCATTTAAAAAGGCCACTAGAACTTTTAATTTCCGTTCAAATGAGCCCTCCCACGATATTCTAGGACCACTGGGTCGATACGATCACCCCTGGGAACAAAAAAGACAAAAAAACAAATGAACACGCATCCGTGATCTTTCTTCTGGCAAAAAATGCAAAATTCCACATTTTTGTAGATAGGCGCTTGAAACTTCTACAATAGGGTTCTCTTATACGCTGAAAACGATGGTGTGATTTTCAGTAAAGTTCTATAACTTTTAGAGGGTCTTTCCCCCTTTTTTCGAAAATCAGCCAAATTTTCTCAGGCGCGTAACTTTTGATTAGTAAGACTAAACTTGATGAAACTTATATATTTGAAATTAGCATTAAAACCTGATTCTCTTTATGTATCTATTGGTATCAAAATTCCGTTTTCTAGAGTTTCGGTTACCATTGAGCCGGGTCGCTCCTTACTTACAGTTCGTTATCACGAACTGTTTGATTATGTTTTTTATTTGACTTAGAATGCGGGCTGTGAGTTGAATATGGTGTCTTATTTTCTTTTTTATGATGTTTATTTTTATTGTTTAATATTATTTATTTTTCATTACTTTTATAATATTATTTATGTTTTTGTCTAAGGGTGCCGGTTTTCGAGTATAATTCACTTAGTAGGCACCCTCTTTAAATATTTTCTTTTTGTTGTAAAATGTATTATAGTGTTATAGTGAGTGAAATTAGTTTGAAAATTAAAATAACCTGAACTTGAACTATCTATGGAATATTCACGGTGAATTTTCCAACGGGGGGGATTTTCTGAGGGGGAGTTTCCTGGATGTATTTTCAGCGGGATATTTTGTACGGGGGGATTTTCCAACACATATATATATATATATATATATATATATATATATATATATATATATATATATATATATATATATATATATATATATATATATATATATATATATATATATATATATATATATATATATATATATATATATATATATATATATATATATATATATATATTGGAAAATGTATTAATACATATTAAACTAGGAGTCTCTTAAGCTAGGAGTATTTAAATGATTTTTCGATAGGTCTAGGCTAATCGGGTATCTAAAAACTTTCGTTTGATATAAGTTTGGACCTAATCACGTCAAGATTCATATTAAGCGCCGCAAAATGTCGGTAATTGGCATTTTAATATAGCATGAAAAAACTATTACGAACCTATTTTCTTTTATTTAATTTCTGAATGTTTTTCAAATCATGCCAGTCAATCCCCTTCCCCCGTGTAAAATTTCCTCTGGAAAATTCCCCCTGGATTTTTTCTTCCCTACAGAAAATTCTCCCTGTGAAAAATCCCCCTCTGTAGAAACTTGGTCCAAATGATTTCTGTATTTTTCCTAGTAATAAATACTATATGTAAACAATAGGCAAAAATGTCAACTTACATCCCTTTCCCTGAGAGCTGTGGGGAGGAGGGTATGGCATGCCCATTAATACAATTATAGGACCTTTCAACTAAGTGTTAGGGGAAAAGAGGGCGGGAAGGGGTCTGTTTGCCCACAAATATTTTTGGTCACTTACAAGGGCACTAGAACTTTTAGTTTCTGTTCAAATGATACCTCCCACGATCTTCTAGGATCATTGGTTAGATACGATCTCCCCTGGAAAAAAAAAATCAAATAAAGACACTTCCGTTATCTTTCTTCTGGCAAAAAAATACAACATTACACATTTCCGTAGATTAGAGCTTGACGCTTCTACAGCAGTCGATGCTTCTTTACTGATATACTGAATCCGATGATGTGATTTTCATTAATATCAGTCGACTTTTTGGGAGTCTTTCCCCTCTTTTATAAAAATCAGGGAAATTTTATCAGGCTCGTAACTTTTGATGGGTAACAGTAAACTTAACAAATCGTATATATTTTCGGAATAAGCATAAAAATTCAAGTCTTTTAATGTATATATTGTTATCGAGTTCTAATTTTTATTGGGTCGAGTCGCTTCTTACTTACAGTTCGTTACCACCAACTGTTTGATGCAAGATTTCAGAATTTCGGACTTAGTTTTGGACTTTGTTTCCTACCACAAAATAAACACATAGGAAGCACATAGAATCATTGATAATTACGTTTGACTGTTGCAAAAGTTTTCAATATAATTGAAAATTAAAAAAATCATATATTAGCAAAGTAGCACTACTTGACATACTAACAGGGATGAGGAATATTATAGATACAAACTTTTTTTTGTGTTTGTCTGGCTATAAAAAAATATAGACATTTTTTAACCTATCAGATTATATTTTTGAGCTTGAAGTGTATCTATATACTACTGCTGGGGGAGGGCTATAGCCGGCAATATCTCATTTCTTTAAAAAAAAAACCTTCTAATGTCTGTCTAACATTCTGGAAAGTAAAGGAAAGTTTTCGTCACCACATCCACCCCAAATGTCCTCCTTTCCTCACATACAATATATAAAGACGAAATTTTCGACGTAGTCCCTTAAATTAGGTATTTTACGGTTATGTTAAGTTAAATTGTTTTATAGTTAGGCAACATTAAAGAAGAAAATTTACGACTTAGGACTTTGGATGAACCCTGTTATTGAACTCTCTCAGACAAATCTAGTGAATGAACCGGAAGTTAATTATTTATTTCTGTATAAAGATGTTAGTTTTAATTTAATACTTTAGTATTTCTGCTGATGACTATCACTGTATATGTGATCGAAATATCCAGAGTTTTTTATCCCTTTTCAATGTCTAAATAAATGACTTATCCCCATTTGAACGTTTATTTCAAAGACGAAATTTTACATGCAAGGAAGAAAGAAAAAGAAAACTATAACAACAGCTTTCTTATTTTTTCGTATGTCACCTATTTACCTTCAGTAGCTTTAACTGTCCCAGAATATCCATTCAAGTTATCAACACTCCAACAACTACTCCAGCATTCATTCGACTGTACTGCGGACATTTTCTATCACTTCTTTTAATTTCAACAAAAATAAATGAATTTCTCCGTTTCCAACACTTGTCATCAAAATGACATCGAACTCTTTTATGATTTCAAGGTTCAAGCAGTGTTTCGCACTTAGATTAGAACTTGTTGAAATTAAATGTTGTCACTCACCGATCAGGCGAGGATGACTGAACTAATTTTGGCGATGAGAGGATGAGTCCAAATTACCTTCCAAAAATAATTGCTTGCCAGAAACCCTTAGAATTTTTTTCTAAAAATTATGCCAAAATTTTCAGAGAAAGATGGACCAATTACTCTCCACAAAATTAAGTTAAACATTAAGAAAGTACATGTTTTTTATTATAAAAAGCAATTAGTTCTTAAATTTTATTAACACTTGATAAATTTTTAGCCAATGATTTCCAGGCTGGAAAATTTCTCTTCGGAATTTCTTTCTAAAATCTGGTTTGCAACCAATCGGAATTTACGTTTCTGTTTATGGGAGGAGCAATTCAGCGTATGTTTTCCAGACAATTTGACGAATGATATAAATGATCTGGAAGGCAACTGGAATTTCCAGGAGCACTATCTTACCTTAGAAAAACAAACGGAGGCTTCCATTAAGGTTAAAAATACAGAAAGAGCCCTGACAGCGGTTGAAAATTAATTAAATTTTGTTGTCTTATTACGGCATTAACAATTGCTTAAAAATAAGGAAAAACCGACTTAAAGTAATTGACAATAAGTAAAAAGACTGCTTGAAAAAAAGAAAAAATATCTGAAATAATCAAAGCAATTTTTAGCAGCCAAAGTTGAATTGAGTTAGATGCGTCATACATCCGTACATTTTTATCCATAAATATTCTTAGTGTTTTTTTAAAAAGCAAAAAGCAAATATTTAAATGACAAATTCAGGTGTTTCTAGGTAGAGATGAAATAGCAGAGACAAGAATAGAATCTAAACTTGCGCTTCTGATTATAATTTATTTCCTGTCTATCGATAGATTTGTCTCTTCTAAGGAAACGGTAGACCAGGCATGATTATGGATTTGACAAAGTTGCCTTTGCCTGTTGTTTTTTAAGAGGCATTAAAAACGTTTTTTTTTCTTTTTTTTACGGATTTTATTCTCAGTGTGTTTTATTAAGAGAGAAAACTAAAACCAACAATGACGTACTAAAATCCAAAGCAACAAAAAACAAATTATATTTCGACTCCACATCCGGGAGCCTTTATCAACGGAAAAAAAAGAAAAAAGAAAAAAAATAGTTAGTCATCTAAAGAAAAAGAAAAAGAGAACACAAACAAAAGAGAAAAAAAAAGAACAAAAGACAAAACAAATAAATAAAACTGACATATTAATAAAACTCCCAAAGTACGGCACAACTGTAATCTCAGATAAGAATACCAAAATCTTTAGATAATATTCGTATATAAGATCTTATTGGCAAACGGGATCTATCAAAAATAAAATACCATTTTTTTACTAATTAATGTTTTGTTTTTGCTTTTGATTTGAGTACGTTGCAGTGTGCCCATCACTGCTTTATTTAAATTAAACCTGTTTTTTTCTCTTAAACTCTCTCATATAAATGAAAAAGCAGTGTAGTCTTTTCTTTCTCTTAAACTCTCTCTTGTAAATGGAAAAGCAGTGTGGTCTACGAAATTATCTAATGTGTTTTATATTCAGTGGCTATGAAATAAAACAATACTGCTAGTTCTTAAACCGAAAGTTCATCGACAATGGAACCGTCGGCTTTTTGAGCCCGCTTCGTAAACCAAAATGCCGTTGATTCGGACATGAGAGAAATCGTAGAAAATATGTTCGGTCATCAGTTTTGGTCAGATTATAGTAAGTGTAAGCTAAAAGAAAAGAAAATAAGGGAGCCATATTTTTTACATTCCTCCATTATATAGCGTCGAATAGGTTCAATCATTCAATTAATTCAAATAAATTCAATTTAGTCTTCCTGAGGGTCAAGTCGTTCCTCTAAATTTTGAATCAACTAGAAACGCAAAGTTTATTAGAATGAAAGTGAAGACTAACATTAAAACTTTAAATATACTAAAATGATTCCCCATATAAAGGAGGGGTGTCCCCTCCTTATCCCCCACAGTCGGTACCATGCTTCAGTTTTATAATGCTATGCTGAAAGCATTTACGAGCGTAAGAATTTGGTTAATAGGCAATTGCAAGTGTTTGTTTATAAATTGCCTTTTAAAACATTTGAAATGAAAATTTTAATGTTAAAAGGGAAAAACTCTTCCTTTTTTGAGATTTTTGGAAAATGCTTTTTATATCCCGTTCCGATTGCCATTGTACTTGAGCAGCCGTTCTTGCAATATTAAGGACAAAAATGTCAACCTTTAGTAAAAAGTGCGGGGGGAGTAAAAAGGGTGTAGCCTCCCTCACACACGGAACATACTCTGTTGATCTAAAGTTTTAATGTCGCTTTAAGATGTTTTAAGGTATTTTTTATTTAATTTCTGTTCGTTTTCAATAGTCTCCCCAGGGTTATCCCAGGTAAGAGGGGGGCTACTGCTCCATCAAACCCGATTCTTTAAATCAAAGTAACTTTGCCAGAACATTACTTAAAGAAAAAACATTTTATTTGGCATGTTTGCTTCTTGATCTTGAAATAACGCAAAAATTTCATATTTATAAATGGTGGCCTCGGGGCTTTCATACATGTTGAATTTCAGTGCATGTCCATTAGGATCATTAGGGAGTTCAATTCCCGTTTCATCTGCTAATAGCAATGATAAGAAAGTTTAAAACTAAAGCATCTTACAAGATTAGAATCAGCATAAATTAGATTTTATTGTTAAATATATTGCAATCAAATCTCCGTTTTTAGCGTTCTGGTTTCTATTGGCAAGGGTTTATCTCTGCTTAGAGTTTGTTTCTACAGACTCTTTGACCCAACGCTCTATTGAATTTGGGGGAGGATATTATTCCATCCTTAAACCCCTGTTTTTTTTTACATTCGAATTTAATATTCGCACAACAATGCTTCGAGAATGATAATCATCCCCGGAAACGTATACCCCTCCAAATATTTAATAAAAAAGAGGAATTGAAACATCAAAATTAATTCCACTATCATCATTAATTTCAGGGTCATCAATTCCACGCTTTTCAAGATGAGTTCTCCCAAAAAAAAATTATAGTGATTTTCCCCATAGACGCCGAGAAGAGTGGCCAAGGGGATAATCGCTTCCTCTAAACAAGTAGACATTAAAAAGATATATAAATAGGAAAATGAAAAATACTTCCATTTAAGCATCGGTGAAAACAAAGTCCCTTGCAGCCAAGGCCGTTTACAGGGGGGTTAGGGGGTTTGACAACCTTCCCCCGAAATGTTTGTCCGACTCGTAAAAAAAGTAACAAAAAATGAATATAAACAAATTTTTGATACGTTTTTTTAGTTTTTTTGTACCCCCCCCTCCCTGAAAAAATAAATCCTGGATATGGCCCTGCTTGCAGCTCTTGCCTCCACCTCCCTCCTGGGAAATCTCGTACTAGGGCTCATGATCGCTCCCCTACCACTGCAACTTTTGTGCTGATAAGCATACGAAGATTATCTATTATGTTACACAGGAAAAAAATTCTGCAATAAGACCGGAGTTCTCACCTCGCAGCACCCATGCTACAGTCCTATTCCAAAAATATTCCTGGGAATTCAAGGAGATTAGAGATTAATTTCTCACTCCCCCCCCCCTTTTTTCGTAAATATCTTTTTATATTTATCTGAGGGTTCATGGAGAATTGGAAAATTTGGATATAAAATGCACTTTTTGAGGCTTAAGGCAGACTGCCCTACCTACGTTAAGATCCACCGGTGTAATCACACACTTTGCAGAATTTTATCAAGCCATTTTAGGGGAAGCGCATTAACTTCTCCAGTCAGCATTAATATTTCCTAAAATTCATTTTATCAAATTGACCTTTACTAAGAGAGTCTTGACTCGCCGATATTTGATTTTGTTTTTCAATATTAGAATGTGGAAAGGCTCCGGTTTCTTTTAATATTAGACTACTTCAAACAAGATTTTGCCTATAACACCTCTCATGCCTATCATTTGTATGTAATGTAGTGTTTCTACTCTAATATCTAATTCATAATATTTTAAATTATATTGAGAAATTTATAACAGTCAAAAGCAATTATAAATCATTTTAGCTCGAATAAACATTATGGCGAGCAGGGTAGCCATCTATAGCACGAAAGTGCTATTTTAGCACTATTACAGTCAATTTTTTGACTGTAGCACCGAAAATCACTATGTAGGACTCAAATATAGGCAATTGTATCAAACCGTTCGTAGTAACGAACTGAAAGTAAGGAGCGACCCGGCTCAATAGTAACCAAAACTCTAAAAAACGGGATTTTGATACCAACAGGTACATAAAAAGAATCAGATTTTAATGCTGAATTCAAATATATAAGTTTCATCAAGTTTAGTCCTACCCATCAGTTACGCGCCTCAGAAAATTTGGCTGATTTTCGAAAAAAGCGGGAAAAAAACCCTAAAAGTTGTAGAACCTTATGAAAATCACACCATCAGATTCAGCTTATCAGAGAACTTTGCTGTCGAGATTTCAAACTCCTATCTGCAAAAATGTGGAATTTTGTATTTTTTGCCAGAAGAAAGATCACGGATGCGTGTGTATTTTTTTTTTGTTTGTTTTTTTTTCCCAGGAATGATCGTATCGACCCAGTTGTCCTAAAATTTCGTGGGAAGGCTCATTAGAACGGAAATTAAAAGTTCTAGTGCCCTTTTTAATTGATCAAAAAATGGAGGGTACCTAGCCCCCTCCAACGCTCATTTTTTACCAAAGTCACCCGATCAAAATTTTGAGATAACCATTTTGTTCAGCATGGTCTAAAATATGATAACTATGTCTTTTAGGATGACTTAGTACCCCAACGTCCCCGGGGGGAGGGCTGAAAGTTATGAACTTTACCCAATCTTAACATATAGTATTGGTTATTGGGAAGTATACAGACGTTTTCAGGGTGATTTTTTCTGGTATTGGGGAGGGGGGAGGAGTCGGGGGTTATGTGGGAGGATCTTTACATGGAGGAAGTTTTCATGTGGGAAGGGACATTGCTATGAAGGGGGTGCCGTAATTCCCTGCATTATTTTAAAAAAATCAGAAATTAAATTGTAAAAAACAAGTTTTTCAACTGGAAGTAAAGAGCAACATCAAAACTTAAAACGAACAGAAGATATTACGTACATGATTGGGTTCCCTCTAGTCAATACCTCACTCTTTAAGCCAAAGATTTTTTAGTATTTTCATAAGAGCTATTTATTCTAATTAACGGCATTTGTGATTAAGGGGTCATTTTTCAAGAATTGGAATACAATTCGAACTTTAGCGTAAAGAGCGAGGTATTGACTAGGGGGCGAACCTCCTAATATACGTATTAAGAATATATGAATATAGAAATTCATTATATAAGTTAATTCGTAAGTTATGTATATTTATTACTAATAAAAACGTTCGTAAATAAAATTAAACAACGTTCGAGAAAGCCATTTAACAAAATAAAAGTAAAATTAATCTGCAAATTTGGTGTTGATTATTCATGTACGGTGAGCCAAAATCAAAATCTGCATTTATTCAAAAAACGTTCAGAAATTAAATAAAAAAACAAGTTTTTTTTTAACTGAAAGTTAGGAGCGACGTTAAAGCTTAAAACGAACAGAAATTATTCCGTATATGAAAGGGACTGTCCCCTCCTCAACGCCTCGCTCTTTACGCTAAAGTTTGACTTTCCCACAACTTCATTTTTTAAACTATAAAAAACTTTAGCGTAAAGAGCGAGGCGTTGAGGAGGGGACAGGCCCTTTCATATACGGAATAATTTTTGTTCGTTTTAAGTTTTAACGTTGCTCCTTACTTTCGGTTAAAAAAAACTTGTTTTTTTTATTTAACCATTTTAGGAACTTACCGTGGTGGCAAACCTAATAGCGAGAAAGAATATATAAATGCTATGCACCTGCTCAATCCAAAAATATCTAGTCACAATTTAGGGAGGAAGCTTTTGCTGTTTTATAATGTTAGAGCCTCTTTTTTAAAATATGTTATTGTCTTGCATATATTTAAACCTTGCCGAAAATGGAAATCGAAATCCAACATTTTAGAACGTGAAAAGAAAAGCTTAGAAAAAGCCTTGCAAATATTTTACAACTAGCCTTTAATAAAGAAATGTGTCAGGAATATAAATTTTATTTAAATAAAGTTTTCAGAAGAAAAATTTTCAAAGAAAATTAACGTGGAATATTAAAACCTGAAATGAATTGCAATAAAGTCATAAGATAAGCCAAAGAAGTGGAACAGAAGTTACATTGAGTGAATAATGAAAGTTAAAAAGGAACAGAAACTAACCGGAATAATTAAGCCAAATTTGAAACGATCAGAAAACACTACAACTTTGACTGAGGATGGAACAACCTAAAACCCTCTAGGAGATGGAGCAATTTAGTGCTTTACCGAAAACAATATATTTACCAAAACGATGCTTTACTGAAAATTCCCAACAGTTTGATATTATTCGTCACAACAAAAAAAAAAAAGAAAGAAAGCCGTAATAGTAATGAGGTACATGGGAAAGAAACAAATAATAAATCAAAATATGTACATTTATGATTTTCAGTTTAGTTTTACCATTCCAAAAAGTTTTTTTTCTGTTTTACCTTTTATTCTATATAAATCAAGAGCATAGGAAATCCATATCTGAATAAAGCTTTTAAAACGTTAATTTGTAAATTTTGAAGCATCCTATTTAATTTTTTTTTTTTGTAATGGAAGTCTGAGCAGTAAATATTTTTTATGTTATAAATGAAAAAAAACCTTTCAAAATGTAATGACTGCGTAAGAGCAAATAAGTCCTGATTTGGTTCTATAAGTAATTAAATAAAAAAAACAAGTTTTTTAAACTGAAAGTAAGGAGCGACATTAAAACTTAAAACGAACAGATATTATTCCGTATATGAAAGGGGCAGTCCCCTCCTCAAAGCCTCGCTCTTTACGCTAAAGTTTTTTATTGTTTTAAAAAATAAAGTTGTGAGAGAGTCAAACTTTAGCGTAAAGAGCGAGGCGTTGAGGAGGGGACAGCCCCTTTCATATACGGAATAATTTCTGTTTGTTTTAAGTTTTAATGTCGCTCCTTACTTTCAGTTTAAAAAACTTGTATTTTTTTATTTAATTTCTGATCGTTTTTTAGTTAATGCAGCTTTTATTTTGGCTCACCGTCATTGAATAAGTAAACAAAATTTGCAAAAAAATTTTCTCTTCTTTTGCTAAATGGCTGTCTCTAAATTTGGTTCTGACGTAATTTACAAATTAACTTACGTAACGAAGTTGTATATTCGTATATTTTTCTTCTGGCAAAAAACACGTTGCAGATATAGTTGTAGATATTTGCAGATATGAGCTTGAAACCTATGTAATAGGGTTTTCTGATACGCTGAATCTGACGGTGTGATTTTCATTAAAATTCCTTCACTTGTAGGGGATGGTTCCTCCCTCTTTAAAAAATCAGGTAAATTTTCTCAGGCTCGTAGCCTTTGATGAGTAATACTACACTTAATAAAATTTATATATTTAGAATCAGCATTATAAGCCCATTCTTTTGATACATTTATTGACATCAAAATTCCGTTTTTAAAAGTTTTGATTACAATTGAGCAGTATCGCTTATTTTTTTTTATTGTTTTTTTTAATTAAATCTATGTTATTACGCATATGAGGGGGTTCTCCCCGAAGTAAAATACCACCGTTTTAATTTAAAAGTTAAAACAAAATTTAATTCAAAAACACCAGAATCAAAAAGGCCGTTTAATTATAATAGATAGATATTTTTAAAGAACTAAAAAAAACTGTAGCGTAAAGAGCGATGTATTAATTTGGGGGAGAACCCCCTCATATACTTAATAATTTCTGTTCGTTTTAAGTTCTAATGTTGCTTCTTACTTTCAGTTGAAAAAACTTGTTTTTTTTAAATTTAATTTCTGATCGTTTTTTAAATACTGCTTGGAAATCCGGCGTCCCCTTCATAGAAATATCCCTTACCCCAAAGAAACATCCTCCACGGAAAGATTCTCCCGAGTAACCCCCTCCTCCATCCCCCCCCCCACCAGAAAAAAATCCTTCCTGAAAATGTCTGTATACTTCCCAATAACCAATACTATATGTTAGCAATGGGCAAAGTTCATAACTTGCAGCCCTTCCCCTGGGAACTGTGGGAGAATAAGTCATTCTCAAAGATATAGTTACTAGATTTTCAACCATTCTGAACAAAATGGCTAACTCAGATTTTTGATTGAGCGACCTTGAGAAAAAAATAAGCGAGGGAGGGTGCCTAGTTGCCCTTCATTTGTTTTGTCGCTTAAAAGACCACTAGAAGTCTAGATTTACGTTTAAACGAGCAATCTTAATATATTATAGAACCACTCGGTCGATACGATCACCCCTGGAAAAAAAAAACAAAAAAAAAACAAATAAACACGCACCCGTGATCTTTCCTCTGGCAAAAAATACAAAATTCCACATTTTTGCAGATAGGAGCTTTAAACCTCTGCATTAGGGTTCTCTGATACGCTGAATATGATGGTGTGATTTTCATTAAGGTTATATAACTTTTAGGGGGTCTTTCCCCCTTGTTTTTGAAAATCAGCCAAATTTTCTCAGGCGCATAACTTTTGATAAGTAGGACTAAACTTGATGAAGCTTACATATTCGAAATTAGCATTAAAATATGATTTTTTTGATGTATCTATTGGTATCAAAATTCCATTTTCTACAGTTTCGGTTACCATTGAGCCGGGTCGCTCCTTACTTACAGTTCGTTACCACGAACTGTTTGAATCGGGATGAAAAGTCCTGACTCGGCGCAAAAAAATTAAAGTCCTGATTCAGCCTTTAATGGCATAAAGTCCTGATTCAGCACAATAAGTGCAATAAGTCCTGCTTTGTTGTGAGAAAGGGCTAAGTTCTAGATTAGGGGAAAAAAGAACTAAGTCGTGAGCTTTTGGAAAAAGGAGAAAATTTCTAGACCAGAGCGTAAATAAGCGAAGTCCTGCGTCGATGCAAAAAATGAAATAAATTCAGCTGCAATTAGTGTCATCTTTCACTGCCAACTTTCTAGCAGAACGACAGCCAGGTTACATCTTGTTTAAATAGAAAGCCTGCAATGATTTTCAATCTGTATAATTGGAGACACGCAATTGACCCCAAACACCTTCAACCCCACCCCCCTCTATTGCCACCAAGTCTTAGTATTTCTTATTGCATATTCTATCATATTTCTTCGGGGGCAGATTGATTGACAGCATCCATTCCTACGTATATAGTTCATAAGTTCGTTTTGTTAGAATTCTATCGAAATCCAGTTGTTGAAATTCTCATTAAGTCTTTTAAAAACTGTTGCATACGAATGTTACTAATTTTCAACTATTTTCGTTTTTTACAGTATGAACAATATTGCCACCACGTTTTAGTATTTCCTATTGCCTATTCTATTGCACTTCTTCGGAGGCAGATTGATTGACAGCATCCACTCCTACATATAAGTAGTATATAATTTATTTTTTTAGAATTCTAACGAATTCCAGTTGTTGTAATTTTGATTTTGTCTTTTTAAAAAATGTTGCATATGAGTAAGGTACTATTAATTTTCGACCATTTTTTTTCGCAGTACAAACAAATTAAAGACTGCGCAGCAATGTTCATGAGATTCTGCTGAAGCTTTTCGTCCCACCACCTGAACAATTCAAAGAAACAAAGTTTTGGCAATATATCTTTCATAATGACAAAAGACAAGCCAAGGCAAAAGAAGTAGCTTTTGTCCCACCTCCTGAACAATTAAAAGAAACAAAGGTGTTCGTCAATGCCTTCCATACCTAATAAAATCACAAAACTTGGACTAGATAAATCGTTGGAAGAAAAAGAAGTTTCAAATCACGTGAACAATTAAACGAAACAAAGGTTCGGTGATATGTCTTTTATAATGACAAAAGACAAACTGAGGCAAAAGTTAAAGGTCCAATAAAAAAAAAATTACAAAGGCACCACTTCTAATTTAAGGTCCATTTGGACGTCATGACATCAAGAAAAGGCTCAAATTGTATGTGTTTCAAAGACAAGCGGCAGTGAGAATCCATATATAGAAGGCTGCCGCGTGCCGAGTGCCGGGGCCCGGTGGCGAAGCCACCGGGCTCCCAGTACTATATATATATATATATATATATATATATATATATATATATATATATATATATATATATATATATATATATATGTGTGTGTGTGTGTGTGTGTGTGTGTGTGTGTGTATATATATATATATATATATATATATATATATATATATATATATATATATATATATATATATATATATATATATATATATATATATATATATATATATATATATATATATATATATATATATATATATATATATATATATATATATATATATATATATATATATATATATATATATATATATATATATATATATATATATATATATATATATATATATATATATATATATATTTCATTTACTACTGATTATGGTTAGACACTCCCTTTTTAATGTTCCTGGAACTTTGACACTACATTTCATTTTTAGATACGATTACATCTAAATTTCGCACAAGGTTGCAGAGATGCGATTGAAACAAATAATTTGCTCTAATTCCTAGAGATATATATATACGGTTTTAGGAATCAACTTCGAGTTAGTTTTAAACTCACCAGTTTCCGGATTTACTCCCGGTCAATCCTAATTACTGTCTAATTAAAGTCAAATCGCGGACTACCTCTCGAATAATTACTGTTATTTTCACAATCAAGTCACCTGGCAGGTCTCATAGACATTCTCCTGAAAATAGGTCCTAATGGATGACCTAAGTCAATGTTTAAATGTCATAGCCCGTCAAGGCATGTCATAACACCCCATTACCGACATAATCTCTGTTGCGTTGCTCCTATCCAAGTCATAAATTTAAAAGTCTTAAAACGCACAATAACGTCAGAGACTGGCACTCTTAGAAAAATTTTAGGATAGATGAAAGATGGATGGTATTTTGCTAGTGGGAAGACAGTTTTTTAGTACAAGCGCCTGGAAAAGATAAATCGATGAAAATTACTAAATCATTTTCTTCTTATAATAAATTACCACTACAACAGTGAGACATTTTGAGGAATAGCTGGCATTTCAATGCGGCGTTCATGCCGATCTCATAGGTAGTATATATGCTAAATATATTGCATGACTTTTAATTGTTATTTCATGGTTCTATATATAATACGATATGATAGTTTACTAACTCTAAAAGCCTTAATGGACTAAAGTTGGCATAAATTTAAATACAAATTACATCTCTAATGCCAAACTAAATATACAAACTAAAGAAAACGGTCTCTATACCTCAGAATGAAGCCCACCAGCATGCCCAATTTCTTTATCCCCCCAAAATCCTATTCCTTAATTTAACGTCCACCTATCTTTCCTTTCAAATCACCCTGGTAAAATATCCTCCCTCAATCCTTTTAACTCCTTATAAAACCTAAAAGATAAATTAATTCCTTCTTACCATCGCTACACATTGTGTAAAAACAAGGACCCACCTTGATCTCACCCTTCCAATCAAATTCCTGTAGATCTTTTTGACTGCAATTAATAATTATCTGTAAAGTTTTCCCTGAGGAAGGGATCATATTAGATCAAATATTCGTTTGTGTTGAAAATTTTTATTAATCCTCGATTCTTTTTTGAAAGGTATTTAGCCCCCCGCTCTTTGCACTAAAGTTTTCTAGTGCTTTAAAATTTTTATTATTCCAATTAAACGGCCCTTGAGTGTCAACAGTCATTTTTAAGGAACTGGGACAAAAAGTCAAACTTTAACGTAAGGAGAAAGAGATTGAGGAGGGGCAACCACCCTTGTATACGGAATAATTTTTGGTCGTTTTAAGTTTTAATGTTGCTCCTTACTTCCAGTTGAAAAAATTCATTTTTTATTTAATTTGCGATTGTTTTTCATATAATGCCGAGAAATACCCCTCGGTAAGAAATTACCCCCAGAAAATTCTTTGTCGCACGAAAAATTTCTCCTGCAGAAAATTCCTCCCGAAAAATTTCCGTTTTATTGTACCAAGAACAAATACTATATGTAAACAACGGGCTATTGCTTAATTCACAACCCTCTCCCTGGGGGCTGCGGAGGCCATGCTATCCCCAGGGATATAGTTATTGGATCTTTTAACTATGCTGAACCAAATGGCAATCTCAAGATTTTGATCAGATGTCTTTTGGGAAAAAGGGATGTGGGAGGGGACTAGTTGCCCTCCAATCCTTTTGGTCCCTAAAAAGGGCACTATACTTTTTAGTTTCCGTTCGAATCAAACTCTTCTAGGACTATTGGTTCCATACGATTACCCCTAGAAGAAAAACACAAATGAGCGCGCATTCGTAATTTTTCGTCTGGTAAAACAAAATCCCAAAATTCTACATTTTTGTAGATGGGATCTTGAAACCTCTAAAGCAGAGTTCTCTATTATACTGAATCTAATGGTTTGATATTAATTAACGTCACTTGACTTTTTGGGGTGTTTCCCCTTTTTTCGAAAATCAGACAAATTGTCAGAGGCTCGTAGCTTTTGATGGGTTGTATTAAACGCAATAAATTTTATATATTTGGAATTATAATATTAACTAGACCCCGGTGCGGTGCCAATGAGGGAAGACCGGCGGTGGCGGGCCAAAAATAACAGCAGCAGTGCGCCGCTGGCGCGATCAATGTTGATCGCAAACATTAATGTTTTCATCAGTCTTTCTCAAATCCCAGCTTTAATTTACTTAAGATTCAGGCCTATTCATGAGTTAAAAATTTCCAATTAGGCCACTGGCCAAATTAGGCCAGTAGCGTATGAGAAATCCACAAATACCCAAGACAATGAAAAAGTCACAATGAGGGGGCCCTGGGTCTATAAAAATATTTATATAATTTCCCAGGGAATTTGATATCATTTTCTTCCGTCTCTTCTTTAAATGAAAAAAATAATTAGCTTTTGGCATCCCTGCTTTCAAATAAATAAAAATTGAGGTATTAACATTTAAAAATGATAGCCCCATATCCCCCCTAAAGTCAATAACATATAGTTTTTTATAAATCATATTTTTGGGTTAACTTCCGATTCAATCTTCAACTCCCGAACCTTGTGCATAGTCTATAGCTAAATTTTGTCTCAATGGAAGGTTTTTTTAGAGGGGGGGGGTAAAAAATTTTCAGGAAGGGAAGAAGATTGTGTTTTCCTTAATGTATCAGGTGTTCATTAGTGGTGTATTAAACATTAAAAAAATTTATATAAAACTAGCAAAAGAAAACTAAATTTTACAGACTTACGATTCTGCTCTCCCAACAATCTGTTGGCTATCAATATCAAAATCCGACAGAATCTGTGTATTGTATGCGTTCCGTTCAACTTAAAAATAGAATTCTTGACTACCAATGATGTAAGAATCTTACAGCAATTGGGAAACTGCATTCAAAATGGTTTAATCTCATCAAATAGTTCGTCGTAACAAACTGTAGGTAAGGAACGACCCAGCTCAATAGTAACCGAAACTCTAAAAAACATATACCAATTTTGATCCCAATAGACATATCAAAAGAATTGGATTTTTATGCTAATTTCAAATGTATAAATTTCATTAAGGTAAGTGCTGTTCATCAGAACTTACGAGCCTGATAATATTTGCCGTATTTTCGAAAAAGAAGGGAAACACCCCCCAAAGTCATAGAATCTTAACGAAAATCACGTCATCAGATTCAGCGTATCAGTCAACCCCATTGTAGATATTTAAAGTTCCTATATGCAAAAATGTGGAATCTTGTATTTTTTTTTTCTGCCAGAAAAAGATCACAGATGCGTGTTTATTTGTTTGTTTGTGTTTTTTTTTTCTTCCCAGGGGTGATCGTATCTTTCCAGTGGTCCTAAAATATCGCGAGAGGGCTTATTCGAACGGAAGTCAAATGTTCTAGTGCTCTTTTTAAGTGACCAGAAAAATTGGGGGCAACTAGGCCCCTCCAAAGCTCATTTTTTCCAAAAAATCACCGGATTGAAATTTTGAGATAGCCATTTTGTTCAGTATAGTCAAGAAATCTAATTATTACATCTTTAGATGTAAAATGACCCACATCAGTCCCTGGAGGAAAGGATGAAAGTTGTTAACTTTGCCCATTGTTTACATATAGTATTTGTTATTGGGAAGTATACAGCCTTTTTTTTCGGTGGGGGGGGGGTTGTGCTTGGGGTGGATTTCTAAGGGGATAATCTTCTCTTGGGAGGACAATTTCTGATGAGTGAATATTCTAGGGGAAATGTCACACTGGGGAGTTTTGACAGAATTAGTGTACGAAATTCTTTTTAATTGTCTTACATTCTCTTTGCCGAATTTTTATATGGAGATGTTCCGGGGGAACTATCCGGGGGCTTTTATTCGCGTGTTTTGGGACTCTTTTTCACCACTCTACTTTTTAAAACAATAAAAAAATTAGCGTAAAGAGCGAGACGTTGAGGAGGGAATAACCCCTTTCATAAAAGGAATAATTGCTGTTCATTTTCAGCTTTAATGTCGCTCCTTACTTTCAATTTAAAAAACTTGTTTTTTTATTTAATTTCATAAAAACGATACTTTTGTCAACATATGAAGAAACCTGTATCTTGCAATTGTATCTGGTTTATATGCAAAGTAACACAAGAGACGAAAATTAACGAACAAAAGAGTAGTGAAGAATTATGGTATATAAAGTCATATTTGGCAGGGATAGTCACTAGTGATAAATCACATGGGGTAGCACCGTGATTGGGTGATTTTTGGGGATTCGGGGAACCAACTTTTTTTTGGAGTGACACACAGATTTTCGGGGAAATCCCCGAAAATTCGCCACCCCTCTGCCGGCGGCGGCGGCGTTGCGACACTTCGGTGGCGGTCAACCGGGCCTCTCGTTGACGGCGTTCGGTCGATGCGCCGGCGTGGCGCCGGGGTCTAATCTATGCCCATTTTTTTTCTGTGTTAATTTTTATTCAAATTTCTTTTTTAGAGTTTCGGTTACGATTTGGCCGAGTCGCTCCATACTTAAAGTTCGTTAATTCAAATTGTTTGATTTGCAGAGACTTACTTGAAACATTTTTTTCTGCAAGTTATTGATACGTGAGGGGAAATCTTTGCTTTAAATTCAAGCTCCAAGGTAGACAATACGTGCATTAAATCAGTTCATTATAGAAGCGTCATTTCATGTTTTCAGGGAGGGAGGGTAATGAAGCACTATTTCGACCCAGTATCAGGCATAAGGAGGGACCCTGCATCCCCTAATGATACCCTTTATATCATGGCTATCCAATAAATATTCCCAAGATATTTGGATTCCAAACAAACAACTTCCCCAGAAAAAGATTAATTACCTTACCCCTGTGGATAAACTTCCTTAGCGTGTAACCTTTCTAAAACTATTAATTCCTCTTTCTAATACAAATGTTTGTTGCTATTTGAGTAGAATCTGTTTCCGGATTGTCAAACTGGACAAATTTATTCACCCCCTCAGTGACTGATACAAATATATGATGACAATTTTACGAGTGTAACTTGAAACATATCCCGACAGGAAAGTATATTAAGTGACACGTCCAGTTTTAAGCTAACCCAGTAAAGTCCATGAATCGTTAAATATTTCTATGTTTCATTATAGTGCTGCAGCAAAATAGAACTAAAAAAGGAGAGATTTTACTTACACAGTGACACATTTCAAACCGAATGTTTCTGGATCATCCATAGGAATACTTTTTAACAGCAAAAAAAAACTAAACACATCAAAAATAATTTCTTACGAAATAATTGACAATTTGACTAGCTATAGGATTAAGGGAATCAAGTGCCATTAAAACAAAATTTAAACCAAATAACTTCCATTAAGGGCAACTGCACGCTTCCCTTAATGGCACCAGTCCCTTTACATTTAAATTATTTTCTTTGAAGGCTAATAAAATTCTTTAACCTTCCTATATATGAATAATTCCTTTTTATTCTACTGGCAGGTATATCATCATTATTGACAGTGCATACTGTTTTTTTTTTAATAAATCGCATTAAACAATTAAATAATAGCTTAAAGAGAACATCAGAAAAGAGTTATGAAGGGAGCATTACTACCCAGATAAACTTCCAAACAGTTGTTTTTCTTCAACTTTTCTTCTGGGCAAAATATTTAAGATTCAAAGCAAAACTATGGAATTTGAAATTTGAAGCAATTGTTGCATGTATTTCTATCAGCTTCGTGTTTCAGCATATAGTACATTATCTTCAAGGGTATAAAAAAGAGGAGTGAGCAGGACAGCAGTCTCACTCCTGTAAAGGGAAAATATATTCCATAGGATACTTTCTTTGGCCCGCGGGGACGAAAACCTTTTTTTGAATTAAGGATTTTTATAATTTTTTAACTATAAATAAATGTTTCAAACTAAAATATTTTATGTAAGAGAGAGTTTCCCAAGATGCAAAACCAGTTGGTAATAGCTTTTTCAACATATGCATTTCTACAGTGAAAATTATGGGGTCCAGTGTATGCCTACTCAGAAATTTCTCACCTTTCTAAGACCCCCCCCCCCAAAAAAAAAACAAAATCCCCTCCGAAGATTACCACCACGTAAAATCACCCACTGGTAATTTCACCCCCCCCCCCCTCGGGAATTTCCACCGTAAAATTCATTTTTTACGGAGATTGAGCAGGAAGAACAATTGAGCAGCCAAAGGGAAATTAAAACAAATAAAAGAATGAAGAAAAGAAGGGACTACGAGAATTTTACCTGTATTCCAAAATATATGTAAAATATATCGTGTAGATTCAAATAGTACGTGGTAACTTACTGTAAGTAAGGACTGACTCGGGCAAATAGTAACCAAAACTCTAAAAAAAGGAATTTTGATAACAATTAATGCATCGAAAGACTTAGTTTTATGATGATTCTTAATACATAGAGGTCGTTAAGTTTAATGTTCAACACCACAAGCCTGAGAAAATTTGCTTGATTTTAGACAAATTGAGAAAACACCCCAAAAAAGGTAAGTGATCATAATGAAAGTAACGTCGTTAAATTCAGCATATTAGAGAACTCTATTGTGGAGGTTTCAAGCTCCTATCTACACAAACATGGAATGTTGCATTTTTTTTTCTCATAGAAGAAACACCACGGGTGCGTATTTATTTGTTTTTTTTTAAATAATTTATTAATATTATATATATATATATATATATATATATATATATATATATATATATATATATATATATATATATATATATATATATATATATATATATATATATATATATATATATATATATATATATATACAATAATATGTAATATATAATACAATATATTATAATATATAATATAATATGTAATATAATAATATATAATATTATAATATATAATATATTATAATATAATAAAATATCGCCCAAAGAAGTTGGTAAAAATGGCCAGCCAGTCGGTAAAATCCATTGCCTCCCTCCCCAAATATTTTGGCTAGTGACACCTCTGGTTGGTACTAGACCAAGTCCACGGGGGAAAAAAATACTCGTACTTCTTAGTCCCAGCCTGTTATTTCCATGCACTTGCACCTTGGGGCGACTCCTCTACGTTTGTCAGTAATTTCATATTTTTATATCATTTTCTGTAATCTTTATCTAACTCTGCTATGATAACTCAACCCCCAAAAGCAAAAAAAAAAATAACGCAAATTAAAATGTAAGAATATATACTAGAAGATGTTATACACCATACATTCTGAGTATATTTTGGAATTAAATTAAAAAAAACAACTTTTCCCACAAAGTAAATTTTTCAAAGAAAAGTAAAGAGCTCCATTAAAGCAAAAATGAACAGAAATAAAGTCAAATAATCTTCCAAGCATAAAACTATCACAAACCACCATCAATAAATATATGGAACTCAAAACGAACATAAATTACAATAAATAACCGAGTCAAACTTAAAATGAGCAGAAATTAACATGTGTAGGGCTCAAAACCCCCATGGCATGTGAAGACCAGAATATAATTCGCACTTTACTGAAAAAACAACATTTTAAATGTCTTAACTTTTTTACCTTTAGTAAATCCAAAATCATCAAGACTTTAAGGAATATACCGGTGTATGCATATTAAACTGTCAAACCACATTCATTTGTTTTTTTGTTTTTTTTAGACAAGTGTAAACAGTGGACGAATTGCCTAACTAACAGCTCTAGCCCTGAGGTCTGTGGGGGATTGACATCACCAAAGACATAATTGCTGGACTTTTCAACTATGCTGAACAAAATAGCTGTCTCAAAATTTGGATTGGATGTCTTTGGGAAATGATGGGCGTGGGGGACCCTCCAATTACTTTTTACTCCTAAAAAGGGCACCAGAACCGTCAATTTCAATAAAAAGCTTATATGCCCTCGGGCCATAAATTACAACCCTTGCTCTCCGGGTTCTGGGGTCGTGTCAACCCTGGAGGCATTGTTTTGTGAATTTTCGAGTATCTTGAATAAAATAGCTATGTCAAAGTTTTGATTGGATGCATTTGGAAAAACGGGCGTGGAGGAGGGGTTTAGTTGCCCTCTGATCACTTTTAACTCTTAAAAATTGAGCTAGAACTTTCATTTTCGAATCAAACGAGCGTCCTCTAAATTTTGAACTACCACTCCTTCCATAAAAACCTTAAATGCCCCCGGGACATAGCTTACAGCCGCTGGTCCCCGGCCCTAAGATTTCGTGTCACCCTGGGGGCATTGTTATATGATCTTTAGACTATTTTGGACAAAATGGCTATCTCAAAATTTCGATTGGATGCATTTAGGGAAAAGAAGGCGTCGGGGTACTAGTCGCCCTCCTGTCGCTTTCCATTGAAACATTGTATACAAACAGGAAAATAGAAATATTACCATTTCAGATTACTTAAAACAAAGCTTCTAATAGCTTTTGCCTCTCTTCCTTCCCTTAAGATTTCCTGGCGAGACTCATGATGCCCTTTTCACCTTTTCCACCTCTGTGTCGTTAGTTACGTCAATGTTATATTTAGGCTATACTGAAAAAGATTGTCGGAATGGGAAGGGTACAATAATCCTCCCCCCCCCCTCGTTAGCACCTAAGCGTAGACTAAAATCCAAAAACTTTCCTGAATAAGAGAGACTAGATATCAATCCTTCCCCCCTCCCCAAAACTCATTCTATGTTATCTGTAAGTTCCATGAGAGTTAGGATGTTTGGCATAAAAGGCACTCTTTGAGGCCTCTGCCCCTCCCTCCGCCTGCATAATTATCCATAGCCCCTCCTTCATAATAGCTGATACGAACTTATACATCACTGCGTATAATTATAATTATGTAATATATAGCAAATCAATTTAGCTAGTGAAGCTTTAAAATAAATGTCAGAAACATCTTTTTGCACCAAGAAGGGAGGCATCACCCCGCACACCCTGATTCAGGCTTAGCCTAAATGAAGGGAGATGAGAGATTAACTCCTAATTCCCCATACCCCCATCAGCATTTATCTGAAGGCTCATGGGGAATCAGACGATTTGGGTATTAAAATCAGCTCTTTCAGGCATCTGAGTCCTCCCCACCTACACACTGACCCATCTCCTTTCTTTCATAATAGTTGATACACAAACACATAAAAGAAACACAATTTCATGAAAAATCAACTGAACCATCCTAGTAAATTTAAGCATTAAGAATAAATATCCATATAAGCCACTCACCTTGTGTGGATTATGTGTCTTTTCGGGAATGAATGCGGCATCGCGAGTCAGTACTTCCTCTTTAACTGGAAGTCTCAATAAACAGTTTTTAATACTTCTAAATCGATTGGCCATCTCAAAATTTTCAATCAGTAACAGCTTAGAATTTTCACAATCGTAGTTGTGTGCCACAAAATGGCAGAAACACTACTTTCCAGTGTCAAAATCTTTTTGATCAATAAAAAAGGGCATTAAAAATTTTAATTTCCGTTCAAATGTGCCCTCTCCCGGTCTTCAAGGACTATTGGCTCGATACGATCACCCGTAGAAAAGAAAAAAAAAACAAAAAACAATTAAACCCACATACGTGATCTTTTTTTCTGGCAAAAAAAAATCCATATTATTGTAGATACGACCTTGAAACCACTACAATTAGGTATTCTTATATGCTGAATCTGATGGTGTGATTTTCATTAAGATCCCTTGATTTTTTTGGGAGTGTTTCATGCCTTTTTTGAAAATCAGCCAAAGTTTCTAAGGCTCATAGTTTTTGATGGGTAACATAAACTTAATGAAATCTATATATTATGCTTGGAACCGGCATAAAAATCTGATTCTTTAGACATATTAAATAAAACAAACAAGTTTTTTAAACTGAAAGTAAGGAGCGACATTAAAACTTAAAACGAACAGAAATTATTCCGTATATGAAAGGGGATGTCCCCTCCTCATCGCCTTGTTCTTTACGCTAAAGTTTTTTATTGTTTTAAAAAATAGAATTGTGAGAAAGAGTCAAACTTTAGCGTAAAGAGCAAGGTGGTGAGGAGGGGACAGCCCCTTTCATATACGGAATAACTTCTGTTCGTTTTAAGTTTTAATGTCACTCCTTACTTTCAGTTTAAAAAACTTGTTTTTTTATTTAATTTCTGATCGTTTTTTAGTTAATGCAGCTTTTATTTGCACAAAAATTTTACTTTTCTTTTGCTAAATGGATGTCTTTACAAATTAACTTACGTAACTAACTTCTATATTGGTATATTTTTCTTCTGGCAAAAAATACAAAGTTGCAGATTTTTGCAGATATGAGCTTGAAACCTATGTAATAGGGATTTCTGATACGCTGAATTCTGACGGTGTGATTTTCATTAAAATTCTTTCACTTGTAGGGGATGTTTCCCCCTCTTTAAAAAATCGAGTAAATTTTCTCAGGCTTGTAGCCTTTGATGAGTAATACTAAACTTAATAAAATTTATATATTTAGGATCAGCATTATAAACACATTCTTCTGATACATTTATTGACATTAAAATTCCGTTTTTAAAAGTTTCGATTACTATTGAGCCGTATCGCTTGTTTTTTTATTGTTTTTTTATTACGTATATGTTATTACGTATATGAAGGGGTTCTCCCCTTAGTCAATACCACGCTCTTTACGTTAAAAGTTAAAAAAAAAAATTTGATTCACAAACCCCTGAATCACAAAGGCCGTTTAATTAGAAGAGATAGCTCTTTTGATAGCACTGAAAAAACTGTAGCCTAAAGACCGAGGTATTGACTTGGGGTATAACCCCCTCACATACGTTATAATTTCTGTTCGTTTTAAGTTCTAATATTCCTTCTTACATTTCAGTTGAAAAAACTTGTTTTTTTTATTTAATTTCTGATCGTCTAATGATCGATTTAATTTCTAATGCTTGGAAATCCGGTGCCCCCTTCATAGAAATGTCTCTTACCCCAAAGAAACATCCTCCACTGAAATATTCTCCAGAGTAACCCCCTCCTCTAGCCCCCCCCCCCACAAAAAATACTTCCTGAAAATGGTTGTATACTTACAAATAACCAATAAAAAATGCTTGCAATTCAGGCTCCCCCTTCTTGGCAATTTCACTTCCCCCATGAAAACTTCCAACATGAACAGATCCTCCAACATAACCACCGACCCACCCTTCCCTCCCACTACCAGAAAAAAAACCTCCAGAAAACTTCTGTATACTTCCCAATAACCAATACTATATGTTAACATTGGGTAAAGTTCATAACTTTTAGCCCTCCCTCTGGGAACTTCGGGGATTAAGTCATCCTAAAAGACATATTTATCATATTTTCGAACATGCTGAACAAAACGGCTATCTAAAAATGTTGATCGGGTGACTTTGGGAAAAAAAAAGCTTGGGAGAGGGCCTAGTTGCCCTCAATTTTTTTTGGCTTCTTGAAAATAAACATAGAACTTTTAATTTCAGTTCAAATTAGCCCTCCTAAAATATTCTAGGACCACTGATTCGACACGATCACCCCTGGGAAAAAAAACAAAACAAATAAACACACATCCGTGATCTTTCTTCTGGCAAAAAATGTACAATTCCACATTTTTGTAGATAGGAGCTTGAAAACTCTACAGTAGGGTTCTCTGATACGCTGAATATGATGGTGTTATTTTCATTAAGGTTCTATAACTTTTAGGGGGTCTTTCCCCCTTTTTTTGAAAATCAGCCAAATTTTCTCAGGCGCGTAACTGTTGATGAGTAGAATTAAACTTGATCGAAGTTATATATTTGAAATTAGCATTAAAATCTGATTCTTTTGATATATCTATTGGTATCAAAAACCCGTTTTCTAGAGTTTCGGTTACCATTGAGCCGGGTCGCTCCTTACTTACAGTTCGTTACCACGAACTGTTTGATTAATTGTTATAAAAATTCATTTTTTATGTTTTTGGTTACTATTAAGCCAAATTCGTTACAGCAAACTGTTTGGAATAAGAAATTTCGTATTTTTTGGATAATGGTTTTAGGGTTCTTGTACATATTGAATTTTATTGTATAATTTTAACAAGGTTGCACCCCTTTTCGGGTAGTTGGATTCCTGTTTCTAAAATTGTACAATTTTCATTTGCTAATGGATTTTGATAAGTTTCGTTAAAATTTATAAATATTGTATATTAAGAATCAGCACAAAAAATGAGATTTGCCTTTATATTTATTGTGTCCAAAACATCATTTTTCCCAGCTTCGGTTTCAATTAACAACAGTTTATTTTCACTTGCTGTTTACTACTATGAACTGTCTGATCCAAGGCTCTCTTAAGTGTGAGAGAAGGGACTACTTCTTCTTTCAACCTTCATATTTTACATTTATGTTTAATATTCGTATAACAATGGATCAGAAATAATCTATAAGAAAGTGCACACCTTTAAATGTTTCTCGGCAGAAGGGGGGGAGGAAGGAAGGAGTGGTCTCAGATATTGAAATGAATTTTATAGGTATCATTATAGCGATTTTCAAGAAGGTCAATTCGAAAAAAATTTTCAGGGATGTCCTCCATGGACAGAAGCAGGGACGTACAGATGGTAATACTCCTACCCCCTCCGCTTGAAAACAAGAACATACTAAAAGATGTACAAAAATAGAGAAATGCGAAATAGCTCCATTTAAATGGTGGTAAAAACAAACCTCCTTGCAGAACTTACCACCTCCCCCACTACGAAATTTTCCTGGTAATGCTCATGATGACCTTCCTCCTACCCAGTGGTGGTTTTGGCCTCTCTTGCACCCGGGGCAAAATATTGATTACCCGGCGAATAATTAAATTACAATTTATTTGTTAATTATTTTTAATTTATTATTTAAATTATTAAATTATTACTAATTATTTTAATTTGATTGTTTTAATTATTATTATTTAATTATTTTTATATTTTGACGTATTTTATTTATTAATTAATATTTCAATAATTATTTTTATTTATTCACTGCTCCTCTGCTTTAATTTAGTAAAAATAAAATTTAAAAGATCGCATTATAATCGTAAGACTGTTTATTTGAAATTTTGCGCCCCTAAAATTTCTGTACCCGAGGTACTTGCTCCCTTTGTCCCTCCCCTGCTTCCACCTCTCCCCCCTTTTACACAGGAAAGTATATAAATGTAATTTATTATGTTACACTTAAAATTTTCTGGTCCTTAAGATAATCTCTTCTTATCTCCCAGTCCTTATCTATGGTTTACTAAGCTCTAACGATATTTTGAAACATATCTCTTTTCTTGTATCTTCATTTTAAATAGTAATAAGAAATCTTCTGCCCCTCCTCACCCCTACACTTTTGTAAATTGGTGCCTACTGTATTAAGGCCGATTTGCTAGACACAAGGAAACTATTATACTTCTCCTGGAAACTCAGTGCCATAAGAAAGAAGATGCCAACTCACAGTCAGCATATGATGGGCTTTGTCCAAAAATATCCCTCAGAATGAAGGGAGATTGGAGAATAAATTACAGACCCATTTTTTATATTTATTTGAAGGCTCACAGGAAGTTAGTAAATCTAGGCATAAAAATGCACTTTTGGAAATTTCAGGCACCCCTCCCTCCATCCAATCAAAGATCCTCTAGCCTCCTCTTTAACACTTGACGAGCAGTTATACACCAATGTGCATAATTTTTGCTAAGCCTCAGATGAATCCACTCAGTTAAATAAAGCTCTAAAATAGTTTTCTATATTAAATGTTTATTTTATAAGGACTACGTGTATCTTTAGAAACAAATGTGCCACCATTCGGATTTACAACTTCTGAAACTAAGAAGCTCAATATACAGTTTTTTGATAATTTTAAATCGATTGGTAATTTCTGAATTTTCACTCGACAGTGTTCTGGTCGTCCGTAGGCTTAAATTGTTATTTTACGCTATAAAATGGCAGCTAACGCCATTTTTCCATGGAACAGTCTCTTTTGCTACTTAAAAAGGGTACTGGAAATTACAATTTCTGTTAAAATGTTCTTTTTAAATTTCTTCTCAATTTCTGTTTTAATTTCAAATTATGGTGTTCTAGTCATGCGATTGCCCATGGTAAAAAAAAACAACAAAAAAACACAGATAAACACGCATCCGTGATCATACTTCTTGAAAAATATACAGAATTTTTCTTTTTGCATACAAAATATATACAGAATATATACAGAATTGTTTTTTTTTTAATTTACGGTCCTTATTAGCGCGAGTCATGGGCGCCCATATGGGGGGGCAGGGGGGGCTCTTGCCCCCCCCCTGGATGAATGATGCTGCTTTATTTTTATATTTTTGTTCTGAGATTTCTATTATATAGCATTAAAAGTAGCAATTAGACGAAGTTTGCCCCCCCCCTGAAATTCAGCTTATGGGCGCTCATGGCACGAGTCACTCCTTACTTACAAGTTTTTCACCATAAACTGTTTAATATCTGAAGAATAAAAAACCCCATTTCATTAAACATGTTTTTTTTTTTTGCTGCAATCGATTCATTTTTAAATCTGTTCTGATGTCTTTTTGACAGATCTAAAACTATAAATGTAGGGTTGTTATTTATATCAATGGCAGTTGACACTTAAAATGCGCAAAGAGAAATAATCATACTGTTAAAAGAGACATTTTTAAGTGTCATCCACAGAATGCAAACAGTAGACAAAGTACTATATGATCAAAGATATTCCTTAATAACTTATAATGCACAAGTTTTGTGCATCGAAAGAAATAAGTACCTTTTATTAATATTTTTATATAATGCTCATTAGCGTAACAAATATTGTATAAAAATATATTTTACGTGCATTTCGTGTCACACTTTAATGCATAGAAGAAGGTAATGATTAAACTGTTGACAGAGACACTTGCAAGGTTCATCGATGGAGTGCCTGCTTGCAGAAGCAGAGACAGACAAGATTAAATACCTAGGTGAAAAAACAACAGCTTGTTTCACAATAAATAAATTTTTGCTTTCCTGAACGAACTGAATATGTCAGTTCGTAAAAGGTTTTAATTCAATATTTGCGATCAATACTAGGTTGAAGGTCTGCTCATTATCAAGTAGAAGGGAAGAGGGACTCATCTTGATGATCAATAATCTTAAACAACGAGGAAAGAGGACTGTTATACATTTTTCACTTCAAGTGTGCTAAGAACGTAAGAGAGATAAGAAACAGTTTGTTGTATGCACCATTTATTATCTATTTTGCCATTCTCAAGTCTTAATTTAAAGCATAACATTTATTTGATTGAAGAATTTTCGGTTTTTTTTTCAAGTGCATTAAAATTAGCCAAAGACCAAGGTTGACTTGAACTTCCTCCTAAATCTTTCTGTGCATTTAATTTGTGTACAACCTTTGTAAGTGACAGTTAGCCCAAAAATTAGAAATGAGACACAAAAGTTACCACCTGTGCCCTAGATCAAATGAAACTCATATATTGTCAAATTAGCATGATATGATATTGTCAAATTAGAAAATTAGCATGATATTTAAATGTAGCCTAAAGTTAAAATTATATAACCGATTACTTTTCGAGGAGATTCTCCTCTTCCCCTTTCCTACCCCTCTATTTTAGGGCTAAATATCCCAAATTAAACTGGTGGTTCTCTTGGATTGGAAATTGTTTTTTAATTTTTCTCCAAATAAAATTAGTGTACATACCAGCTCTCCATACCCTTATTGGACAGGTAGATCTACCTGTCCAATAAGACAGGTAGAAATAAAATTTCTACGACATTTGTTATTAATCCATGTTTTAGTAAAGCCCGAGACAAATACCGTTTATAAAAAAAGAAGCTATAAAAATATATATATATGGAAGTCTTACAAATGAAATTTTTGGTAAAGAGGCCCTTAAAAGGTCGGGCTAGTTAATATGTAGCTTTCCTGGACCGAGAATAGAATTTGACCAAGTGCACATTTACTTACTAAAGGATACATTGATCAAAACAGGGCCACCAAAACTCTTCATAAATTTAGTAATTACTCTGTATCGCGAAGTGGAAGCCATGGTGAACGTAGGGGAGACCAGCCCACGTTCGCCACTTTTCTGGTTATTTATTGTTTGTAAACCTCGTTTTCGAAATAAAATAATTCTGAAAACTTCCACGTATTTATTCATATTTGCATTCTCTCCAAAAAAATTTCTGCCGACCAATTTTTCTGGATTAGGAGAACAAGGGGTTACTCTGATGTAGTCTAAAAGTGGCAAACCTGGGCCTTCCCGGTTCAAGTTTGCCACAGACTGACCCACGTTCACCAGCGTCTTAAATAAAGTCAAGAAAAGCTTTTATTTCCTCTAGAATTAGTCCTAGAATTTGTTGTTTATCAGATTTTTAATTGTCTTTCAGAATTCAGACACAAAAATAAACAGGCTTAGGACAGTAGTCTACTCAAACTTTCCCTAAATCAAATCCTAGCTAAGTTTACTGTTAACGGCCATCTCATTAGATGGAACACTATGATCTATTAACGCATCTTGTATCCTGAAAGGTCAACACCAAACTTCAGCCTTTCGGCAAGTCTTCTAGTCCCACCCGAGACTGGGGGCTTACCTAATCTTCGAACTTTGAGACGGACGATTCTTCTTCGGTAAGCACAAACTTGCTCGGTTCTACGCACTTCAAGAATAGAACATCAAGTTCAACTGTATATTCCTTCAAAACTTTTCGAGCAAGGAAGCACTTAGCACTCTTTTTACCTGTAAGTCCAACAAAAACAAAGTCACCGACTTTTATTGGCTTGTTTCCCACATCTTCCTTATCTTCTCCTAGCTAAAGACTGTCCTCACTCTCATCGTCAAGCTCGCTCTCAACTTTATCAGACTCAATTTTACTCTCGAGAAACAATAGCTTGTGCTTGCTTCATGCAATTTAGCTTTCTTTAGACTCTCATTCTCCTGGGTTTTCTGTTCTTTTTCCTCTTTTCCGCAGCTTTCAGTTCCTCTTCCTGGCGGATTCTTTCCTTCACTAGGGTATCAGTAAAAATTTCGGTAGGCTGTTTTTCACTGTACATCTTATTTGTTTTCTTGGAAAACCTTGTAGAAATGGAGACACATCAACTAGTTCAGAGAAGTTTTTTTCAGCTTGTCCGTCTAAAGGAAGATTGGGTATCATTCTCATGGTTGGTGGGCTGATTAGCCGCATCATCATCAGTAGAAGAAGCAATAGGCGATGGAGGTTCCATGGCACCGTGGTTCGAAGTTGATGGTCTATCAGAGACGTATGAACTGAGGAACCCGTGATTTTTGAAGATCTTGGGATTGAAAGGGAAAACGTTTATGTTTTCTGGGGTCACTGGTTTGGGACATGCTTTTCCAGAAAGCTCAGAGATGTTATACATTGAGATATTCTCGTATTTATGCTTAGTCATAAAAGTCAAAGATTCCCTGTTGTAGAAAACCTTCAAAGAAAACATAACTGACCTATCATGTGGTTGCAGCTTAAGCGTTGTATGAGGCGTAACGGTGAGCATGACAACTCAATTTTCATTGGCTAGGTCAAGCAATTCATTACTGTAACGACTAATGTGATTGTCAAGTATTAGAAGCACAAGATTTGCCTTACTCGGTCTTGCATGATTGATAAAATGGTTCATAACTGCACACATAGTAATATTCTGCATAAATACAAATAGTAATATTCTGACGTTACCTTGCCTACCTGTTTCTGTTCTTTTTCTGCAACAATTTTCCCTGGCCGTTGGACTGTTGATAGTCCAGTTTCGTCTACATTTCAAATATTTTGCGCTGTAAATTTGTGGTGCTAGTACGCATCACAAAGATTTTCAAAAAATCTCCCAACTGTCACACGATTGAAAGCAGTTTCATGGCCAAGACTGGTTGCTTCAGGCGCTCTTATAGTAATATGTGGGCGTCTTGCCATAAAACCGCGGTACTTATCTTCACTTGTAGCATTTTGATTGTCACTGATTTGCTTGTCCATGAATTTGGGATGGTAATTCCTTTTGCAAGAGAATAACTGCAGGCAAGCTGACGAACTTCAAGCGGTGTTGAACCATAATGCGTATGGCACACGACTTGCAAGTATTTAGGAAGAGCATTTTCTTGTTCTTCTGTAAAGATCTGCCTTGTAGAATAAAGTGATGAGAAAAATGAGAGAGCTAGAAGCTCAATATCCACATCCTGTTTATCAGCCTTGGTGACGTATCCCCTCAGGGTTGTCCGTGGTATTCCATGTTTTTTTTGCAGCCGTTTTCTTGTTCTTTACAATAGCTTTAATTGCAGTAGCTCGAGCCAGTTGTTTTATTTTTAGTTTAAGTTTGTTTTTATTTTCCTCAGAAAGCTATTTTTCTGGTCTAAGGAAAGTTTGATTGAACCATATTGAATTTTACAGGCTAAAGTATATGGGATTGTCGTTTCTTTATCGAGTGTTTCTGAGGAAATATGAAGCAAATATCAATGAAGTATGTTGAAAAAATTAGGTTTACAGGTTCACCAGGCCCAGATTCGCCAGTCCTAGAGTGGCGAATCAGGGCTGTTTTTTTGTGGCGAACGTGGGCTTTTTCCCTCTTCGGAGAAAAATCAGCACTTTCCAGTTGTTATCGTAGATGGTGGTAAATGTCTATCAGTAGTTTATTAAGTCTCAGACGTTTCTATCGACATAAAAAGTTTTTTCTTACCTTTACGTTAGAGACCTACTTTTTCATTTTTCTTTAACACAAAAATTTACTTTCCAAGCCCTAAAAATCAAATTACCATGCAAAACCTGGAAAACGGTGTTCAACTCAAAGTTGGATACATCAAAACTTTCGCTACTAGATGGCAACTCAAACGCTAAAATCTAGGAATTTTTCTATTGATGGCTCCCTAGTTAAATGCAAATAACGAACCTGGGCTGTGGCTAACTTGAACTGGTCTCCCCTACCCTTTAGAATATTTTGGTCCCTTAAGATTAGCAAAGGTTTAAGACATGGCAATGTTTTACCACCTCATCTAGGTCAGTAGGTTTTGTAGCGTCTAAAAATGATGTCTGGGAATACAATGTAGATGAAATCGGCAGCTTTTCCAAATTTCAACTACTCGCTATAATGAGAAATTTATGGGTTTGAATTGTTTGTGTGTGTATGCAAGACTACTTGAAAGTAAAAATATTCTAATAATACATGACAGGGCAGGCTAATTCTGGCAACATTCCAATTCGATTCACTTCATCAGCAAGATCGTACTTCTATCCCTGACTACCTCTCGTGTTTCATAGAATACTTTGCCAACTAAAAAAATCAACTAAGTCAACTAAAAACATATCACTCGTTTGACGCCTTCAAAGAAATAGTAATATTCTTTTACTTCTTAGTAATTTGTTATTTCTTTATTTTTTTTTTATATTTTTGAACTCTGAGCCAAATTAGAACTGTATGTTGTTATTATTTATTGCGCGTGGCATTTCACACTGGCTAGGTTTTTGGAAGGTAGTGCGTGGTAATCGCAGTAAGTTACTTTTTTTTTTTTTTCCTACATTCCAAGCCAATGAGCCTTCCTGAAAAACATGATATATTTTTTTCACTTATGGTTGAAATTTAGTATTGTGTCTATTGTTGAATAAATTTATTTACCTGTGAATTTTGAATCTTTTCAGTTTCAGTTAAATATTTTTTATAGAATGCATCAAACATAATAGATATCAAGGGTGCTGGAGCGTAAATATGATGGCTGACTACAGCTGAATTTTAAAAAGGGGGAATCCTGAATCCCACAGCACCAGGAAAGTACCAAATGAAGTTTTGAAGGAAAAAGAAAAGGTTACTAAAAATATTTGCAAAGATGATATTATAAAGCTTGATTGACTTTTCTGAATATATTTTTAAGACATACCGATGTTTCAAGTAATTTTAATAACATGTACAAGAAAAAATACTGATATGAAATATGTCCATTTCATGATTTCTAAAACCTTTACTTACCCTTACTTTGTAGACAAACCTTACATGATACAAAGAAATACATTATTTCTGAATCAGCACCATAAATTACATAAAGTTATTAAAACTCAAACAATTCCTTTTTTGCAGGCCTATGGATTATTATTCTTTGATCCAATACAGCTTGTTGAAAAAAAAATACATCCTTTAAAATATAAAATCTAAAGATTTAGCTAACCTACAAAAATCAAATAAATTCCGGAAATAATTTCAAATCTTTTTTGGACTGTTTTCTGACCTTGACTGCTAACAAGTTGTAGAAAAGTTAATTCTATTCCCAGATGCTGGATCATGTTGAGAACGGCTCATTAGGATGCTGAAAGACCAAGAAATTGTCTTTTTCACGGGTGGCATTCCGAAACGAATACTTCTCTTATCAAAATTAGTTGCCTGAGACATCTTCAACGTGTTATCTCGTTTGGTGGCTAATGAGCTCTATGTGGAATGCTCAACACATGGCTTCGGTGTCCTTATTATAAGGAGGAGAGAGAATAAGTTTCTCAGTCAATGACTTTTTAAGTTATCAAAACCTTTTTTCTTAACAATCTGAATTACAAATGAGAAGACAAATTCTCAATCCGTACTCCATCTTATATATTCAGCATTGAACAGGGACTGGTCCCGAATGGGTCTTGTAGATAGGGAGATTCTTTTCTTCTTTATTTTTTTTTCAAAATAAAATATTATTTTTAGATTTTAATTGCAACCAGTAAAACCAGGAGATTTTTCCTTCCGAAAGTTACCAAAAATTTACCTTGAAATTTACCAAAAATTACCTTATACAACCCTAAAGCCCGATGTAAGGCGAAAGCACAAAAAAAAACACAAATAGCAAAACTTATTTTGAGGTTATGGAACATATAGGAGGACACTGTTAGAAATATCAAGACTGTAGGTGAAGGCCAGAAGGCCCTCCACTGTAACTGAAATGTGCGTGCAATGAGGGGAGGAGTCTCTGAGCACGAGGCTCAAAGGGGCATACTAGTTTTTTTTTATAATTTATTTTGCGAGATTTTTTTACTAATCAGAACATTTTATCTCACATTTTTATGACTTGTTTCCCATTAGACCAAGAATCAGTAGAAGTGTTATAACAAAAAGTTTGAGAAAACATTGGTTATTCTATACAACTTGAAATATTGTCAGAGTTTACACGCAAGATGGGATAGTACTGAACGATGTGACTCCTGTGTGTTTTTTTTTTTTTTTTTGCCACTTTGATAGGAAGAGGTTGCCGTAAGAACTTGGGTGGTGGCTCATTCGATTATGTATTGGAAGTTTTAGTGTCATTTTTAAGGGTCAAAGCTATTGGAGGGCAACCAGCCATCCTCTGTACCGCTGCTATTTTTGGTCCCATATACCCCCCCCCCATAGAATCATATCAGAATTTCAAGCAAGCCAGTTCGTCTAGAGTAGTCAAGAAGTCCATTCAATGTGCTTCTGGGGCTGACATTACCCACTTACCCCCAGGGACAAGGGCCCTAAATAATGTGCATTCTCCAGCCCTCACAGATAGGTTTTGTAGTAATAAGGAGGGTATGTTTACCTTGGATGCCTATTCAGCTTGAAGTTTTCAAGGATTAATTTCTCGGCCATTTCAAGAATTTTGAGAACATTCAGGCTATTCTATGCAACTTGAAAAAACAATCAGAGTTTATGTGCTAGAAGAGATAGTAATGAGTGGGTTCCATTGTAACTGAACCACCGTGTAACTGAACCCCAAGTAACTGACCCACTGTAACTGAACCACCGTGCAACTGAACCACCGTGCAACTAAACCAACGTGCAATTGAACCACCGTGAAACTGAACGACCGTGCAACTGAACCCCCGTGCAACTGAGCCCTCGTGCTACTGAACCCCATTTAACTAAACCCCCGTGTAACTGGACCACCATGTAACTGAACCTTCGTACAACTGAACCACCGTGCAACTGAGCCACTGTGCAACTAAACCACCGTGCAACTGAACCACCGTGCAACTGAACCCTCGTGTAACTGAACCCTCGTGCAACTCAACCACCTTAATTACATCGGGTAAAACACAAGTTAGAATCTTTACATGTTCAACCTTGTTGGAAACTCTTATATCCAGATTTGTTTCTCTTTTTAATGTGTGTGAATGGGGTTCCCTTCACCCTGTCACTTTCTACAGGTCTAAGCGTTTACCCCTCTTCCCCGCAGAAGATTTCCCCTCCTCCACCCACAGAAACCCCTGGTTTCTGTGGGTGGAGGATACCCCACTCACGGAAATTATGGTTTTCAAAATTTAAAAATCTTCTTTCAGTCGTGTTATTTTTTAGTTTAATTGAGAAGTTCTAAGTGAAGTGGAAAAGAGGATTTTATGTGTAAGTCTTGCCCCCACCCCCTCCGTGCAAATACTTTTTTCTCATGAAAAACCCTCCAGAAAACCACCACGCAAAAAATTTCCGCATGTTTCCCAATGACAAATACTATCTGTAAGCAATAGACAAATCAAAAACTTAAAAAGGAACTGAAACTTCTGCAATGGGGTCATCTGATTGTTTTGTAGCTATGAAGAGAGGGAGATATCTCAAAGGTTGCATTTTGATGTCGAAACATCTCAGTTCTTATTGAGCCTTCAAATAAATACAGAATTAGCTCTAAGGGAGAGACGACAGGAGGATGGAGGAAGAAATTGTTTGATAATCCTCAGGTATTTCTAGTCTTTTTTTTATAAGCTGAAAGTGATTGGAGACTAACCAACCGCAAGAGGTATTTTTTGGGGGGGGGATTTTCCTCGGGTAAGTATTTTCTGGGGCGGGGGAGTATTTTCCGTGAGGTGATATTTTCCGCGGGGTATTTTCCTCAAGTGGTGTTTTTCGCGTGGGGGGGGGGGGGGGTTAAACGGCGGCTCTCACCTTCTACATACTGTAATGTTTTTTTACCACTTTGCTTATTTTGTTGTTTTGATTTTGTAGTATTTTCTACGCTCCTAGTTGGTTATCTTTTGGTTTGAAAAAGGTTAATTACCTGCTTCGGTGGAGCCGATACAAAAGCTACTTTCTCTTTGTGTTTAAACTTTTGGTTTGATTTCTTTTTTTTCTTAGATGAATCAGGCCTTTCCTGAACGTTGAGTAATAAAAATCTTTACGGACAATATCGGAACTTTAAGAATTTAGATAACAAAAAAGTCGCTTTTGGTTGCGCTTTCTTTAAATTAATTAAAAAGATTCTTTCGTAGAACAATTTTCCGAAGAAAAGTAAAGAGCCATATTAAACCAAAGACTAGCATAAATAAATTTCTATAATAATTCAAACCCAAAATGATCAGAAATTACTACAAAAAAAAGAAACGAAGAACGAACAGAAGTTAAAACAAACGATCATAGAAAACATGGGGGTTTTGGGGAAAACAAAAAAGGGGCTATAAAGTCACATGCTGAACCCCAGTTCTAACAAGCCCCCATTTAACTCAAGCCTCCTTTAACCCAACCCTCATTTAAATCAAATCCTGAACCTAAGTCAAGGCATAAAAATAAGTTTTCTCGCTTCATTTGCGGTTTCTAACTTGTACTATTCATCAGTGTAGCCCCTAAACCCTCTAAAATGAATGAAACTTTCACGAGTGGGCCTATCACCAAGTATGCCCCGATAAAATATTTATTTTGGTTTTATTGCAAACTTTGAACTTTTCATTAGTTCGAAGTCCCCCCACCCACAACTTATCCTGAAAGGTCCAGCTTATTAATGGAAGCCGTTTTTAAGATATTGCTGTGTAACCCTTTTGAGAATGTGCATAATCATAGTCACTTTGATTCAGTTCAATATCCACCGAAATATTCCTTGAAAGCTTCACCTTAAAACCCTTAGCTTGCGTAGTAGCAGTAGTAGACTTAGTAGCAGTATGCACATAGCACCTTTAATTTCCTTTCACATTTTTTTCAACACACCAAACTGTCCCTAGGATATTGCTGATGCGCCCTTTTGACAACCTGTCTACAGATGGCGTGATGTGATTCAGCTCACCTTCCACCCTAAATATTCCCTGAAAATTCCACCTTCATACCGTTCATTACCGTTAGGTACAGCTGTATGGTAGTCCCAGTAATAGTATTAGTAGTAGTATTAGTTGTAATGGCAGTAGTCCTAGAAGCAGCAGTAGTATTAACATATTGCCTTTTGATCAGCTGAAGATCCCTCTATTCAAGTTCTAGAAGCTTCAACTTAAGACAATTAGCTGTTGCTATCCCATTGCCGATATATCCTTTTGATAACTTATATGTTCATGTAGTTTCTTAATTTTCATCTTAATACTTTTCGCTTACAAATGGTTGCAATAGAAGTAGCGGTCGAACTAGTAACAGTAGTAGTTGTTGTAATAGAAGTAGTAGTAAATGTAATTACAATAGTAATAGCATTAGCAGTAGCGCGCACAGGGCCGGATTTAAAGCTTTGACGCTTAAGAACCAAGCGTTTTTGCCGCTCCGTTTTTGCTAAATTTTCGGGGTTATTCCCCAAAGTTCGGAACTAATGGAAGCAATTAACAAAACACAACTGATGAGCGAAAAGTGATGAAAGAGAGGGGTAATACCGAATTCTCAGCTACCATTCTTGGGAGAAATATGACAGTTTATAAGTGACCATGGAATTCCTGAGTTGTTTTAAAGTCAGTTTTCTGTGAATAGGCAGTGTGGTGGCAGAGTGCACCTGGCGAATAAATCACATCAGTCCAGTTTTTGTCAGGAAAAAATTCCTCAGTGAAAATTTATTGCTTCCCTTGGCATTATGCGCCCCTAGGTCCGGGCCTAGGGACCTAGTGGTAAATCCAGACCATAGCGTGCACATATTTCCTTTTGGTGAATTGACTTTTTCTTTAAGTACTCTCTGAAAGTTCCAACTTAATACACAAATCCCTTTTTGAGATATGCCATTATGAAAATCTGCATGCCCATAGTATCTCTTGATTTAGTTCAAGTTCCCCCTCAAATACCCCATTCTGTCAAATTTTCAACTTGATATGTGTAGCCTTAATAGTGCTAGTTTTATAGTAGTATAGGTCGTAGTAGGAGCATAAGTAGTAATAATAGTGTTGAATGAGTAGTAGTAGCAACAGTAGTAGCAGCAGTATTAATAGCAGTAGTAGCAGGTAGATGCCCCAGAAGTTTCATCTTGATACGCTAAGCTGTTCCAAAAAAAATGCTGATACACCTGTATCAGCAATCTATATGTTATTGCAAGTTACCAATTGTTAACATTTAAGCTTCTTATAGAAGGGATGGTCGTAAAAACTTTCAAGGAGGCTCATTCGATTGGAAATTGAAAGTTCAAGTTCAATTTTGAAGAATCAAAGGTAATCAGAGGACAATCAGCCTTTTCCTCTTAACCGACATTTCCCTCCCAAATACATCCGATCAAAATAAAAATAAACATTTTGTTCATAATAGTCTAAGGGTCAAATCACCATGCCTTTGGGGTTAACAACCCCACCAGCAGCATCTGGGGTAAGGGCTGTAAGTTAAGCTAGTTGCTCATTGCTAACACAAGGTTTTTGTAGAAAAATCTTTTGTACGAACTTTGGGAGGGGGGCTCATTCGATTGGAAATCAAAATTTCCAGTACACTTTTTCAGAGTTAAAAGTGATCGGAGGGCTTCCACCCCACCCTATTTTTTCCCAAAATACATCCGATCTAAATTTTAAGACGGTCATTTTATTTAAAACAGTTCAAAGGTTAAATAACTATGCCATAGTTAAATAACTATGGTTCACAACCCTCAGCCTCTGGTGCAAGGGCTGTAAGTTATACAAGTTGCCTATTGTTAACGTAAGTCTTTAAGATGGCATGTTTGATCCTATAAATAAAAAAAACATGCAGCATTAAGGTCAAACCTTAGGGAAATGTTAAGAAGAATGCCAAACACAATCAAAAAGCATTTATTCCTTTATTGGATGTGAAAAGGAAATACCAGGAACATTTACGTTGGCTGATGGTATCGGCCGTCACATTGTTCTGAAAGTATTTAGGAGTATCTTCAACTAAATCAAGAGGTACTATGTGCATCCAGTTTTAAAAGATGTTGTACCTTTAATGTTTCGAGAATAGCTAAGGGTATAAACCAGAGGGTTTGAAGTTAAAACTTTCAGGGCAAGTTGAAGGAATGTTGGAAAAGAAAGGCTGGAGTGCAACCAGTCCCTCCCCCATGTCCTTTTTAGCTGCAATCTCCTGAAAGGCGTTTGATCAAAATTCGCTATCTTGGTTTAAAAAGATCAAATATTTTCAACACATATGTTTATTACTTAACGTCCAGAAAGGTCTGATTCATCTGAAAAAAAAACGAGTAATAAATCAGCTTTAATGATTTGTGACATCGGATATTCTTTTTCTTTTGCAAAAATAACATAAAAAATAACAAAGCTTTTTCATGAATACTTTTGACAGGCGTTTATATCATGAATTTAAGAAACAAACAATTTCAGCAATGTTGAACATGTAAAAACTGTAACTTGTGTTTTACCCAATGATATTGCCTGATACTTTTAGAGAACTGAAAATCTGAGTTCAGTGGTTCAGTTGTACGATGGTTCAGTTACACGAGGGTTTAGTTGCATGGTGTTTCAGTTGCACGGTGGTTCAGTTATACGGTGGTTCAGTTGCGTGGTGGTTCAGTTGTACGGTGATTCAGTTTAACGGGGGTTCAGTTACACAGGGGTTTAGTTACATGGGGGTTCAGTTAAAGGGGGTTGAGTTGCACGGGGGTTTAGTTACGCGAGGGTTTTGTTAAATGGGGTTCAGTTGCCCGGTGGTTCAGTTACACGAGGGTTCAGTTGTACGGGGGTTCGGTTATACGGTGGTTCAGTTGCACAGTGGTTCATTTGCACGGTGGTTCAGTTACACGGTGGTTCAGTTACAGGGGTTCAGTTGCTTGTGGTTCAGTTACACGCACACCTAATAAGTGATATTGCTCCTGTGATTTTATTTCCCGGGCAATTCAAGTGGAAGGGGTGGTCGTAAAAACATGGGAGGTATCACGTTCGATCATATATTGAAAGTTCAAGGGCAATTTTTAAGGATCAAAACTATCGCAGGGGCACCAGCCCCCCTTGATTACCGCTGCCATTTTTACCACATGTAACTGTCCCCCCCCCCACGGCATCATGTAAAAATTTTCACTTAGCGAGTTTGTCTACAGTAGTCAAAATGTCCAATAAATGTGCTGCTGGAGATGACATGACTCATATAGCCCCAGGGGTGAGGGCCCTAGATAATGCGCATTGCCCATTGCTCATCGATCAGAACAATAAAATAAGAACTGTTAGTACAACTGTTAGTCGTCGGCCAAGGGGTCCCTTATGTACGGACATATATTTAGGTTGGGGGCACACACCCATCAAATATGAGCCCCAAAAGCTTTTTAAATATCACATTTAAAACTATAGCATGTCCAATGTCCCTGAATCAAGAAGACCCCAAAGCACAAAAAAAGACAAAACGATTTAGGGATCGAGACGAGGACAACAAATTTCGACAAGCATTTAGCTGGACAAAAAAAAAATCCTAATAAAATGGTGGATTAAGATATGTCTATATTCAAGGATGTCACGAGACCCTAATGGTTACGCCCAGTAGAAGACCAAAATTATGCAGGTTGTGGTGGATTCTGTAGATACCGAATGTTACAGTAAAAAGACTTGATTAATAATAGCACAAAACAGCGGATATTGATACATTTGGACAAAATATTCAAGTGTTGCCTAAAATTTAAATTGCGATCAAACATTTTATTTTTTTGGCACAAAAGCTAAACAGATTTATAAACACTAAACCAAAAAACAAGCATACATTGATTGAAGAACTTTTCCTTTTTTTGGAAAGAAAACAGTGATTGCCATCCAAGGATAGTCATATGTAACACCCTGGACAAGAACAAGTACTAACTATGATTTAGTTTACCTATAATATTTATTATCAAGATAGAATAATTAGTTAAACAATAATTTAAGATTCCCGACGTATCCTATTTTTCTCCCTTAAAATACAAAAATACCCTTTTCTGAAGCCTATTGCTGACTCTACGTGGGAGCACAGGGCTAGCCAAGCCTGGAAATTTTCACAGCGGTCGTAGAGCTCCAGACAATGAAGCTTGACCCTCCATCCCTAGACAGCATAGGAAATCTGTCAGCGCACCTCAAAGTGGTGAAAGGGTGTAAACATCACTAAGCTTCACGCCAAGCAAGGTGATGGCTAACGTGCTCCGGGTGACCGCATGACTGGGGACCTTTTGGTGAATTTTATCCCCAAGAAACAGCCAGTAAAGATGATGAATGTGATACAGAGTAAAAGTACGGCTACGGCATCCCCGGTTTTATGCGATGCGACGAGACACGCGCCCTCGTCGAAAAGTGGGCTAGCTAAAAATATGATAATGAATGCGAAGCAGAGTAAAAGTTTGGCTACAGCATCCCCGGTTTTATGCGATGCGACGAGACTTCCACCCTTGTCGAAAAGTAGGCTAGCTACTATTGTATCAAGAAGACAAGGCCTTAACCTTGGCTGCTGGAACCTATGCTCGATAAAGTGCCCCCTGACACAAGCTTTTATAGCTGAAGAATTTCATATTTATAATCTTGACATCTTGTGTGTCTCTGGGACGAGGCTGAATGGACGTGACATCTCTACCCTAGAGGCACTATCTGGGAAGAAGGTCATATTTTACAACTCAGGATCAAGTGATGGCTCTGGTTTAGATGGAGTAAGTCTCATATTGTCCCCAAAAGCAGCCGCTGGGCTCCACGAATATGAGGCAGTATCTAGCAGGATTGTATTGGCGAGATTTAAAGGCCAAAATAACAACATGACCGTCCTTAGCGTTTACGCCCCAACCAGAGATGCGCCTGAACACCTAAAAGATCAGTTTTACAGCGAAATTCAGACAGTCATGGATAGGACCCCCCGAAAAAGTATACTCGTGATTGGAGGCGATTTTGATGCAAGGGTTGGTGGCAGGCTGAATGACTCTGAATAGGCGATTAGCAATTATGGCCTCGGTGAAAGGTGCTCTAATGGAAACAGACTGCTCCTGTTCGCAGTGCAGAACAATCTTGCTGTTGCTAATACTTGGTTTAGACACAAACCCTGCCACACATATACCTGGGAATCCCGTGAAGGAAGAACGAAAGCTCAAATTGATTACCTGCTTATATCGCGAAGGTGGAAGACCATGATGTTAGACTCAAGGGTGCACAGAGGTGCTGAAACAGGATAAAAAAAATGGATCCGACCACTTCTTGCTAAAGACCAGGCTAAGGTACAGACTCAGTAGAAAGCTGAAACCCATGCCAAGTCAAAAAATAGATGTATTTAAATTGAAAATAGATAAACTCCGAGAATCCTTTGTCCTTGAGCTGTCCAACCACTTTGCCACCCTACAAGACGACGCCGAAGTTATTGATCAGGATTCCAACTCATCAGGATGCCCGCTTCTAAGATAGAGAGAAAATGGAGCAAGTCCAAAGGCCACGTGAAGGAAACCGCAACAAACAGCCTCGGAGTTGTAAAACAAAAAACTAAAAAATTAATCCCTGAGAAAACACTAAAACTCTGCAATGAAGAAGGAGATATCCAGCAAAAAGTCCACTGCATATAAATCGCCGCGTCAGGAATGCCATAAGTCTGCTAGAGCCGACAGAAAGGCCTACTGGTAAAATTTGCCGATGAGATGGAAAAAGCCGCCTCACGAAATGATACAAGGAAACTTCACCAGACTCTTGGAGAATGTACCGGGAAGAAAAAGTAATCTAACACACCTCTGCTTAAAGCGAAAGACGGGCAACTGCTCACAAGTATGGAAGAACGTATCGAAAGGTGGCGGGCACACTTCCAAGAATTGCTGAGACCAGGAATTACTAGCAGCGAAAACCAATACCCCATGGCCTCACCCAACCCGTCAGAAAACCATTCTTATGAAAATGTGTCAACGGAGCCACCCACTAGAGAGGAAGTAGTCAATGGAATCAAACTGCTAAAAAACCCAAAAGTCCTGGAATAGATGGCATCCCTGCTGAGCTACTGAAAGCTCTACCTGAGTCAGCCACATATGAGCTCCATTAACTTGTTACGGATGTATGGGACAATAAATACATTCCCGATGAGTGGAAGACATCGATAATTGTCCATACCTTCAAAAAAGGAGATCGAACGGAATGTAAAAACTACCAAGGTATATCCCTCACCCCGATTGCTGCACAGATGTTCGCAATTATACTTCTAAATAGGTTCCAAGACACTATAGTTTGCCGAACGCGACCCAACCAATCAGGATTTAGACCGGGTATGGGATGTTGTGATCAAATCTTTAGCTTAAGACAGGTCCTAGAACATCGCTTCAAACACCAGCAGGGGACAATCCAAATTTTTATCGATTTCATCATGTTCGGTCCATTGGCACGCCACATGGGTCGCAATGAGGGAGGGCGGAGTCCCTGAGAAGATCATCAGACTATTGAAAGCATACTACGATGGAATCATGGCCCAAGTTAGAGTTGATAGTGAGCTTTCGGATCTGGTTCTGACTGAGGAGGGCGTACGTCAAGGATGCGTTCTGTCACCGATCTTATTCAACCTCGTCATTGATTGGATTCTCGTGGTCCTCGAAAAGTATAAAGGTGGGAAAGTAAGCCCGTCCTTCTCTATCACGGATCTTGATTACGTTGATTATGCGGATATACTTTCTGAGTCTGTTACAGATGCCCAGGCCATGATTAATGAAGTAGCAAGCAGAGCACTTTCGACTGGCCTCCAAATAAGCCTACCGAAGACGAAAACGATGCGGACAGATGGGATGGGTGACAACCCTGTGATCCTAATTGGTAGTCAAATCAAGGACGTTCAGTCGTTTAAATACCTTGGATCAATGATGAAAGCAATTGGAGAATCATCAGAGGAGATCCGGAATCACATATCCTCAGCATGGAACGTCTTTCTGCAGCTAAAGAACTCGCTTTTGAAGCGTAGCGAAATCTCTCTATGCACAAAGCTCCGAGTTTACGAAGCCATGATACTTTCTATTCTTCTCTATGGGCGTGAAACTTGGTCACTGAAAGCAGCGGAAGCGTCAAACTTGGACGTATTCCATTACAAATGCCTGTGATATTTACTAGGCATTCGCCTCTCAGACAGATTCTCGAACGAAGAGGTCAGGAGAAGAGGTGGGGATCAGCCACTTGTCTCTGATGTTATAAAAATGAGGCGTCTGATGTGGTTTGGCCGCACCATGCGGAGATCAGAAGATCATATTACCAAAAAGTGCATCAAATGCCTTCCACTACCAGTATGGAAGAAGAAAGCAGGAGGACAGAAGAAAACATGGCTTGCGACAGTCAAGGCTGACCTAGAGCCTATTGGGGGTTTCCGAAATTTTGGACGAGGCTGGGATGGTCACTGGCTTGAAATTATGGAGCCTGCCACCCTCGAGCAAAATCTCTGGAAAGAAACTTTTCGTCGTCTGCTGGGCACCACGATGAGCCCGGATGCGGCTTGAAGGTGCAACAAGTACAAGTAAGTAAGTAAGTAAGTACTAGATATACATCATGTTGAGTTTCATGCTTCAGTGATGGCACTTCATATGGAAGGAGTCATCGTAAAACTTCAAAGGGAGCTCATTCGATTGGAAATCGAGAATTCTAGTGCCTTTTTTAAGTGTCAAAAGTGATTGGAAGGCAATGAACACATAAACTTCATAAACTTCTCTTAAATGAAAAATTTTTTAAAACTTGAAACTTTTTGCGATCAAAAACGAGCAAAAATTAATTAAAAACAAAATTCCGAAAAATAAGTTTTTTAAAGAAAAGTAAAGGTCATTTTATAAATAGCGACGAAGACCACACTCGCTTTCCATCATAAACAATAAGTAGAACAACAGGGAAATTTTTATACAAGACAATGGAAAGCAACTTTAAATGAATATTTCGACCCTATATCCAAGGGCCGTCCTGACGACGGCCCTTGGATATAGGGTCGAGATATTCATTTAAAGTTGCGTTCCACTGTCTTGTATAAAAATTTCCCTGTTGTTCTACTTATTGTTTAAAAAAGTCATTTTAAACTTAAGCTCAGCAGATACAAATACCTGTTTAATTTCAAAATCAAAACGACCAGAAATTACTATTAAAGAATAAATGAAACCCAAACGAACGGAAGTTAAATCAACAATCATAGGAAAAAACATACAAAAAGCAATAGTATACATGAATAAATAGATCTTAAGCGAGTGGATTGAACATGAAAATCAAGCTTAAAACGAAAAAAAAATATTTTGCTATTGAAGCATAAATGAAACTTAAAAAGAATAGAAATTAAATAAAAAATCAATGCAAACAAACATACAATAGATATTAATGTAAATGAATAAATAAATCTTAAAACGATTGAAAACAAAAATTGAATATGCAAACCAAGCTTAAAACGAACAAAGATCACTACAAACAAGAGTTTGGGTATCGCTTCCTTCTCTCACTGTAAAAGGCTAAAACCTACTGCGTCATTGGCGCTTTACTGGAAACTATATGCGTCTTGATCAGTATTGGAAAACTTAGACAACAACGAATTGAATGTTTGATATAGATTGATATTAGTCGTTGAAAGATCTATCAGTTCAAGGACTTACCTCATACTAATTTTATTTTTATTTTCAATGCTATAAGAGCTGGAAAAGAAAATATTTGTAATATAATTCGTTTTCAGCGAAGCGCCAATGACGAAGTAGGGTTTTGGTTTTTATTCACAGTTAAGGAAGGGGACAGTATCCAAACTCTTGTTTGTAGTGAAACTATATTCGTCTTGAACAAATTTAGAAAGAACTAATAAATTAAACTGAATATTTGATGTAGAATGATATAAATTGCTGAAAGCTCATCAGTTCAAAATTTAACTATAATTTTAATGTTTATTTTCAATGTTTATTAAGTACAAAAGAAAATATTTGTAATAAAATTGCTTTTCAGTAAAGCGCCAATGACGCAGTAGGTTTTACACTTTTAAAGTGAGAGAAGGAGGCAATACCCAAACTCTTGTTTGTAGTGATTTTTGTTCGGTTTCAGCTTGATTTGCATATTAAATTTAAGTTACTCGTTTTAAGATTTATTTATTCATTTACATTAATATTTATTGTATGTTTGTTTGCATTGATTATTTATTTAATTTCTGTTAGTTTTAAGTTTCATTTATACTTCAAAAGCAAAAAATTTTTTTCGTTTTAAGCTTGATTTTCATATTCAATCGAAGCATTACTCGCTTTAAGATATATTTATTCATTTATACTTTTACTTGCTGTATGTTTTTTCCTATGATTGTTTATTTAATTTCTGTTCGTTTTGGGTTTCGTTTATTCTTTAATAGTAATTTCTGGTTGTTTTGAGTTTGAATTTTAACAGGTATTTGTATCTGCTCAGCTTAAGTTTGCACAATGTGTTTTTTTTTCTTTCTTTCTTTCAAAGTGTTTCTTTTTTATTCTTTTTTTTTTAGTCCTTCCTTCTTTTTATTTCTTTAGTTCTTTGTCCTCGCTGGGACTTGAAAGATTAATTCCCGTCCAATGGAACAACGCCCCAAGCATCAGGACTAACAGACCAATACCAGTATTCTATCCTAGTCAATATATTCTAAAAGTAATCTATTTCACGACTCCTGAGATTTCCAATTTTTCACGCACGCTAGAATGTCATGGTTCGTGCACCTGCGACAATTGGCATGAACACGAAAAACATCTATTTCCAAATATTATTGTTCTTTAAGGAATTTTTAGTAATAAAGGGAAAAAGGATGCTTAAATTGTCTAAACACCTACGTATTATAGAGAAGTGCTAAACAACATATCTAAATGATTAAGCTTATTGTAAATAAAATTTCTATTAATAAAAACAAATTTACAAACATTATTAAAACAGAGAAAAAAGTAGTAAAAAAACACGGAAAACAAAAAACAAAACACGAAAAAAGGCTTATAAAAATCGTAATACAGGCAAAAAAAAAGATATATTATAGAAGGCGGGGTTCTAGCCAGCATTTCCAGGGGGCGGAATCGATATTAGAACTGAATTTAAGCGATATTAAGAGCTTTTAACGAAAATATCTCGTTTCTTTTTTAGCTGAACCTATGAATATTTCACAGTATCGTGACAATACACCCCAAACTTCCCCTAGCAATCATTTTCAGAGGGCGCGCTGATATTAGAGCTATATTTAAGCCATTTTGAAGTATTTCTGAGAGATTTTAATGAAAATGCCCCATTTTGTTTAGCCAAGACTATGAATATTTCACACCATCATGACAATACGCCCCCAAACTTCCCCTAGCAATCATTTCCAGAGGGTGTGCCGATATCAGAGCTAAATTTAAACCATTTTGAAGTATTTCCAAGAGCTTTTAATGAAAACACGTCATTTCTTTGAGTGTATATTAGATTTTCATTCCCCTCCTCCACAGAAAAAAGTCATTTAAACCCCTACACCTTAGCTTTAAAACTTTAGAACATATTACTCCATGCCATTCAAGCCACAGTATTACACTATTGCTACTCTGTGGCGCCCTATGACACCTCCTTCATCATTCCTAAGACATTTTCAGACATTTCATGTTAAAAATTACACGTTCAATTAGACCATTCAAGTTATCGCAAACCAGGCCTATCACGACGCTCTACAAAACACCCCTATACCATCACAGATTTACACAGCACATCCCCTCATCACCCCCCTAGGATATTTTCAACCTTTTCCCCTCCGAAAATAAGTTTCTGAATCAAAATTAAACACTGTTTTTTATTTGAACAGCGGTAACTCGGCATTTTATTGCTGGAGCGTGATACTCCAAGCAACTTACGCCACAGTGCCATACTTTTACTGCTCTGTGGCACCCTCTGACATCACGCATCACCCCCCCCCCAAGACCTTTCAGACATTTCTTGTTAAAGATTAGGAATCAATCTAGTGATTCAAGTTTTTGCAGGCCAACCCTTTCATGATGCCTCCAAGTTCCGCCAATTCCACGATTTTGTACGCGTCTGCCACCATGGTAATCTATGGCTACCAAATGGAACCCCACAGGGGGCATATTATCGCTCATAAGGGTTTTTCAACTTTTTCCCCCACAAAAAACAAATTTATAAACTAAAACGACCATTTTCTTTTTTTATTTGAAGACCAGGACTTGGCATTCATTGCTAAAATTTAATGCTCCATGCAATTTAGGCCACTGGGATCAAAGCTTCCAATTCAATCGGGCCCCTAATCAGCAATTCCACCCCCCCCCCCCTCCAACCTAACCATATGAAGACCTTGGCAAGCAATTTAACCAGAGGGTCTCAAGCCTCCAATTCAACCGAAGCCTAGCCAGCAATTCCAATTGAGGGGGGATAACCTAACCACCGGTGGACCTATGTTGTGATTTATTTTGTCTGTGCTATCTCTGTTGATGTTTCAAAGTGCATTTGGAAGGTTTTTTTTTGTTTGAAACGTATGACTTAGGATATTTTTGTAGTGCTGTGTCGTAGTTTATCTTGACTGTGTTACCTCTGTTGATGTTTCAAAGTGCATATCACAATTTATTTACGCTTGAAACGAATGACTTAGGATGTTTTTGAAGTCTTGTTTCGTGTTTTTATTTTGTCAGTGTTACCTCAGTTGATGTTTCAAAGTGCATTTGGAAGTTTTTTATAGGAAACGTATGACTTAAGATATTCTTGAAGTCCTGTGCCGTGGTTTATCATGTAAGTGCTACCTCTGTTGATGTTTCAAAGTGCATTTTAGAATTTTTTTGTTTGAAACGTATGACTTAGGATATTTTAGTATTGCTGTGTCATGGTTTATCTTGACTGTGTTACCTCTGGTGATGTTTCAAAGTGCATTTAAAAAAAAAAATAACGTTTGAAACGAATGACAGGATATTTTTGAAATCTTGTTTCGTGCTTTTATTTTGTCAGTGTTACCTCTGTTGATGTTTCAAAGTGCATTTGGAAGTTTTTCATAGGAAACGTACGACTTAGGATATTCTTGAAGTCCTGTGCCGTGGTTTATCATGTCAGTGCTACCTCAGTTGATGTTTCAAAGTGCATTTTAGAATTTTTTTCGTTTGAAACGTCTGACTTGGGGGATTTTGGTAGTGTTGTGTCGTGGTTTATCTTGTCAGTGTTACCTCTATTGATGTTTGAAAGGACATTTGGAACTTTTTCGCTTGAAACGTACGACTTCAGAAATTTATTAGTGTTGCGTCGTTATTTACCTTGTCAGTGTTACCTCTGTTGATGTTTCAAAGGGCATCTTGGATTTTTTTTTTTCGTTTGAAACGTATGATATAGGATATTTTTTGAAGTGTTGTGTCGTGCTTTATATTGCCAGTGTTACCTTTATTGATGTTTCAAAGTGCATTTTCTTTTTCGTAGGAAACACATGACTTAAGATATATTTGTGGTGTGGCTTATCTTGTCAGTGTAACTTCTCTTGATGTTTCAAACTGCATTTGGAATTTTTCGTAGAAAACGTTTGACTTTGGATATTTTTGAAGTGTTGTGTCATGGTTTACCTTTTCAGTGTCACCTCTGTTGATTTTTCAAAGTGCATTTCGGAATTTATTTCTTTGAAACGTAAGACTTAGGTTATTTTTGTAGCGTGGTCTCGTGGTTAATATTGTCAGTATTACGTTTGTTGATGTCTCAAAGTGCATTCTGGAATATTTTCGCATAAAACGTATGACTTTAGTGTTGTGTCATGGTTTATCTTGTCAGTATTACCTCTGTTGATGTGTCAAAGTGCATTTTGGAATTTTTTCGTTTAAAACATGTGACTTGGGACATTTTTTTAACTGTTGTGTCGTGCTTTATATTGTCAGTATTACCTCTATTGATGTTTCAAAGTACATTTTTTTTCGTAGGAAACAGATGACTTACGATATTTTTGTAGTGTGTATTATCTTGTCAGTGTTACCTCTCTTGATGCTTCATGTTGCATTTTGGATTTTTTCGTTTGAAACGTGACTTAGGTTATTTTTGTAGTTTTGTGTCATGGTTTATCTTGTCAGTGTTACCTCTGTTGACGCTTCAAAATGCATTTGGGAATTTTTTCAGTTGAAACGTGGGACTTAGGACTTATTTTTGTGGTGTTGTCTCGTGATTTATCTTGTCAGTGTTACCTCTGTTGATATTTCAAAGTGCTTATTTGGAATTTTTCTCGCTTGAAACGTATGACCTAAGATATTTTTATAGTGTTCTGCTGTGGTTTATCTTGTCAATGTTACCACTTTTGATGTTTCAAAGAGCAGTTGGAATTTTTTCGTTTGAAACGTATGACTAATTATTTATTGTAGTGTTGTGTTTTGATTTATCTTGTCAATGTTACCTCTGTTGATGTTCCAATGTGCATTTTGGAATTTTCCGTTTAAACGTATGGCTTAGAATGTTTTTGTCATATTGTGTCGTGGTTTATCTTATCAGTGTTACCTCTGTTGATGTTTCAACATGCATTTGGATTTTTTTTCGTTCGAAACGTATGACTTGGGATATTTTTTTAGTTGTGTGTCGTGGTTAATCTCGTCAGTGTAATCTCTGGTAATGTTGCAAATGCAATTTTTGAATTTATTCATTTGAAATGTATGACTTAGGATAATTTGTAGTGTTGTCTCGTAGATTATCTTGTCAGTGTTACCTCTGTTGTTGTTTCAAAGTGCATTTTTGAATTTTCACATTTGAAGTATATGACTTAGGATATTTTTGTAGCGTTATGTCATGGTTTATCTTGTCATGGTTTATCTTGTCAATGTTACCTCTATTGTTGTTTCAAAGTGCATTTTGTATTTTTTTTTTCATTTGAAACTTATGACATAAAATATTTTTGTAGTGTTGTCTTGTGGCTTAACTTGTCAGTGTTACCTCTATTGATGTTCCAAAGTGCATTTAGGAACTTTTCCGTTTGAAAAGTATGACTTGGGATATTTTTGTAGTGTTGTCTCGTCGTTTATACTGTTAGTGTTACCTCCTTTGATCTGTCAAAGTGCATTTTGGAATGTTTTCGTTTGAAACGTAAGACAGGTTATTTTTTTGTGGTGTTATGTCGTTGTTTATCTTGTCAGTTATACCTCTGTTGATGTTTCAAAGTGCATTTTGGACTTTTTCGTTTGAATTGTATGACTTAAACTATTTTTTGTAGTGTTGTGTCATGGTTTATCTTGTCAGTGTTACCTCTGTTGATGTTTCAAAGTGCTGCATATCTGATTAGGTTAGGTTACATTAAGTTAACAACTTTTAAGTTAGGCTCCTTCAGGTTAGGCTGACCACGCTAACCTAAAATGAAGGGACCTAACTTAAAAGTAGTTAACTTAATGTAGCCTAACCTATTCAGATATGCTGCCCTTTGAAACATTAACAGAGGTAAAACTGACAAGATAAACAACGACATAACACTGCAAAAAATAACTTGTCATTCGTTTCAAACAAAAATATTCCAAAATGCAATTTGAAAGATCAACGTAGGTAACACTGACATTATAAGCCACGAGACAACACTAAAAAAATAACCTAAGTCATACGTTTCAAACAAAAAAAACTCCAAAATGCACTTTGAAACATCTACAGAGGTAACACTGACAGGATAAACCACGACACAATACTACAGGAATATCCTAAGTCATAAAATTTCAAACGAAAACATTCCATAATGTAATTTGAAAGATCAACAGAGGTAACACTGACAAGATAAACCACGAGAATACACTACAAAAATTTTGTAAGTCATACGTTTTAAATGAAAGAATGGAAAATGCACTTTGAAACATCAACAGAGGTAACACTGACAAGATAAATTACGACACAATGCTACAAAAATATCCTTAGTCATACGTTTCAAAACAAAAAAATTCCAAAATGCACTTTGATACATCAACAAAGGCAACACTGACAAGATAAACCACGACAAAACACTACAAAATATCGTAAGCCATTCGTTTAAACGAAAAAATTCCAAATGCACTTAGAAACAACAACAGAGCTAACACTGACAAGATAAATTACGATACATCACTGCAAAAATATCCTAATTTATACTTTTCAAATGAAAAAATTCCAAAATGCACTTCGAAACATCAACAGAGGTAGCACAGACAAGATAAATCACAACAGAGGTCCACCGATGGTTAGGTTAGCCCCCCTCCCCTCCATTGGAATTGCTCGCTAGGCTCCGGTTGAATTAGAGACTTGAGACCCTCTGGTTGAATTGCTTACTATGGTCTTCCGGTGGTTAGGTTAGGAGGGGCTTTGGGATTGCTGACTAGGGACCCCTATTGAATTGGAAACTTGGGTCCCGGTGGCGTGAATTGCATGAAGTATCATACCCTGGCAATAAAATGCGATGTCCTGGTGCTCAAATAAAAAAATAATGGTCATTTTAGTTTATAAATTATTTTTTGTGGGAGAAAAAGGATGAAAATCCTTATGCGCGATAACATGGTCCTTTTGGATTTCCATTTGGTAGCCATTGATTACCACAGTGGCATTCGAGTACAAAATCTTGGAATTGGCGGAACTTGGGGGCACCATAAACGGGTTGGCTTGCAAAAACTTGAATCACAGGATTGAATCATAACTTTTAACAAGAAATGTCTGAAATGTCTTAGGGCTGGGGTGATGAGTGATGTCAGGGATTTCCACAGAGCAGTAATAGTGTGGCATTGTGGCGTGAATTGCGTGGAGTATCACGCTCTACCAATGAAACGCAGTGTTTCCCGCTGTTCAAATAAAAAAAACAGTGTTAAATTTAGATTCAGAGGCTTATTTTCGGACGAGAAGAGGTTGAAAATGTCCAAGGGGATGATGAGAGGATGTGTCAAGTTGATCGTAGGTGTGTAATGCCATGGGGGGTCGAGTTTTTTTGGAGGTTATTATGATAGGCTTGGTTGAAAAAAAAACTGAATCGCCGGATTAAAGTATGATTTTTAACATGAAAATATCTGAAAAATATCTTGAAGACGGTGTCAGAGGGTGCGCAGAGCAGTAATTGTGTGGCAGTGTGGCTTGAATTGCTTGGTGTATCAAATTCTTTTAAATAAATGCCAAGTTGCGCTGTTCAAAAAAATAAAAACACGGTGTTTAATTTAGATTCAGAAGCTTATGTTCGGTGAGAAAAGATTGAAAATGTCCTAGGGGAGTGATGAGGGGTGTGCTTTCTAAAACTGTGATGGTGTGGGGATGTTTTGTTGAGCGTCGTGATACGCCTGGTTTGCGATAACTTGAATTATCGGATTGAATGTGTAATTTTTAACATGAAATGTCTGAAAATGTCTTAGGAAGAATGAAGGAGGTGTCATGGAGTGCCTCAGAGCAGTAATAGTGTGGTACTGTGGCTTGAATGGCATTGAGTAACAAGTTCTATAGTTTTGAAGTTAAAGTGTTGGTGTTAAAATGACTATTTTCCGTGGAGGAGGGGGGTGAGAATCTAAAATACACTCAACGAAATGGGTCATTTTCATGAAAAGCTCTCGGAAATACTTCAAAATGGTCTAAATTAGCTCTAATATCAGTGTGCCCTCTGGAAATGATCGCTAGGGGGAGTATGGGGCGTATTGTCACGATGGTGTGAAATATTCATAATTTTAGCTCAAAGAAACGAGATATTTTCGTTTAAAGCTCGTAATATGGCTTAAATTTAGCTCTAATATCAACCCCGCCCTCTGGAAATACATGCTAGGACCACTTTTCTATTATACACAGTTATTTTTGCCTATATTACGATCCTTTATAAGCCTTTTTTCATGATTTGTTTTTTGTTTGCGGTGTTTTTTTAACTGAGTTTTTTCTGTTTTAACAATGTTTGTAAATTTGGTTTTATTAATATCAATCTTATTTATAATAGGCTTAATCTTTTAAATATGTTGTTTAGGACGTGTCTCTGATACCTGAGTGTTTACACACTTTAAGCGTCCCTTTTCTCTTTATTACTAAAAATACATTAAAGAACAATAATGTTTGGAAATAGATGTTTTCCGTCTTCATTCCAATTGTCGCAGGTGCACGAAACATGACATTCTAGCGTGCGCAAAAACTTGGAAATGTCAGGTGTCGTGAAATAGATTATTTTTAGAATATATTGACTAGGACAGAATACTGGGAATGGTCTTTAAGTCCTGATGCTTGGAGCGTTGTTCCATTGAAAGGGAATTGATCTTTTGAGTGCCAGCGAGGACAAAGAACTAAAGAAATAAAAAGAAGAAAGAATAAAAAAGGGGCGCTTTGAAAGAAAGAAAGAAAAAAAAACGCGTTGAATGTTTTGACAAAAAACAGAATTCCAAACAAGTATTATGTGACATCGATGTGCTCGCTGCTATTACGCAACATGTGCGCCGTCATTACGCAACGTGTGCTGACACTACATAAAGTGTGCGCTTTCATTAAGTTAAAAAAAAGAAAAAAAAAACCTTGAACGTTTCGATGAAAAATGAAATATAAAAAAGTACTATGTGACAGTGATGTGTGCACTGTCATTACGTAAGATGTGGGCCGTCCTTACATAAGACATGTAAACGGTCATTGCCTAAGGTGTGTGTTGTCGTTAAGTTACAGATTCCCCATGGGTCCTGAAGCAAGGTTACATAAAATTGCGTCATCCATATTACACTTGACTATTTAAAAACAGGGTTTGTCGTGTGACGTCATGGAGTCCAGAGGGGTGTGTCGCGGGAATCTTGCCAACTGAAACAAGATTCCGCCAAGCATATCACACCTGGAAACAGGATCTACATTGCAGAGGTGCGACGGCTTGAGGGGTTTGTAAATCCACTTATCGACTCCCTTTCTGAAATTTTAAAATCCCGTGCTAATATCCCTATATCCCGGAATCTTTCCAATACTGAAACAAAATTGGAGCACCTGGAATCTTGCCAGGGGTGACGTCAGAACCTTGCCAGGGCTGTGTCGTGACGTTACAGGGCGTGTTGTAGAAATCCCATGGGAAAAGGGAGGGCATGTCGCAGAAACAGGGGCTCTCGTAGAAACTGGGCTGTCATCGGAATCTTGCCAGGGATGTCGTGACGTCACAGAGCGTCATGGAAATCCTATGGAAAAAGGGAGGGCATGTCGTAGAATGTATTATGGCCTTACTTCTTAATACTGTTTCCGAGGTGTTCTGGATTATTTCTTAATACAGACAGATGAAACTGGTTTGTTCTCGAGTTTTACACAGCTTAATTCTTGAGTGGAGTCGCTATAACAGATAAGTGCCCAATTTTTTTTATCATAGCCTTGAAAGGCCGAATCTAAATTTCAAGGTCAATAAATAAAAAACAGGGCATACAAAAAAGGAAACAGAAACTAAACGACTGGCAAAAGAATGTCAAAATTTAAAATATCAGAATTAAAATCCATTCATTGGTCATTATTTAAACTAAGATTGACCATTACAGGTTAAAAAGGTAAAAACATGTAAAGCTCAATAATAAAAAAAAAATACAAATATAACTTTTTTTAAAGGGACATAAAAAACGAAGGAAAAAAACTAGCGAACAAATACAAAATATAAGCAGGGTCTGAATCAAATAGTAAGAGGAGGAAAACTAACAGGATGTTTTTTTCGTAGTGTAGGGACTAAGGCCTCTTTATATCTGGAGGTATAGCAGCAAACGAGAGACAAGGCAGGAGCAGCTGCGTCTGCGATACAGCCTAAAAAGGATCAAATCGGGGTGGGCAGTGTCTTTTCGCAAAAATATGTTCCGTGCGAGGAAGTAAAATAAAAAAAAAACATTTGCTTGTATCGTTGGAGTTCTGGCACCTTCCCAAATTAAAAAAGGGAGATCTTTCACAGGAACGGTTTTAAAAGCGCAATTGGTGGGAATGCATAAAAATTTGGAATTTTTTTCATTTCCCTCCTTCACATCTTCTGCTGCTTATTTTTACATTCAGTAATCTCCTGTATATCTAATCCTTTCCTAATTCTACTAGATGATCATCAAATTCTTTCTTTTCGCAGATCATTGCTGTTATTGTTATCATTTTTGGCAGACTCGCGAAACTGAGTTGATTCTCAGTCAGGTCGTAAAACCCATTGCCTCCACACACCAAAAAAACAAAAATCATATAGCATCAATTAGCTGTTGAGACAATGGTACCTCCATGGGGGTGTGGTATTCCGAGATAGGGATTGCCTATCGCTTTCTTTCCTCCTTTGTAGAATACCCTTGTTTGGTGGTGTCTAAGTGTTCATCATTGTTTCTCCTAATCCTGATAGCCCACCCACGAGCTTCAGACCAGTTTGGACAGGCAACACTCATCTCTCAAAACAGAGGGGAGAGTTATCCACAACACACGAGCTATCAGCACCACTTGATCTTCAGAACCAGTACTTCCAAGAAAACCTCTTTCTTCTAGTTCCTATTTCTCCCGAAGGGTATTCTCTTAAACCAGGGTCGGCATTTAAATTTCTTGTGAGATTGACCCCCTGGGAATGATTTTGAGGGCCATGACTGGCTTTCAGTCAAACCAATATCGTCAGTTTATTCTTTAAATACCCTCCTTCATGGTCATATACTATAGTTAGTAATAGCAGGCCCTTATTAGTGCCTACTACTGTCAGGGGGGCCACAAGAAGATTATCGCCCCAACCCCTTTTGGAGATCATCGGAATGTTTTTCCTTGAGCTTACTATTCTTTGTCAGGTTTTTAATATAGTTCACGAGACTATCGAAATAAATTTGAATTCAGCATCACTTAACACCAAATTGAACCGAAAGACAGTTAAAACATTCCCACTGTTCATTCACAGCTTGTGTGTGTTTTTATTATGCACTTATCATTCCAACATGAGGTTCAAAATCGTGATCCACGATGCAACCATCCCAACTTTCGAATGACGTTTGAAACATTCAAACGACAAGAATAGGACATTCTTCTTACTCACGGCGAAGTTTTATTTATCTATTATTCTTTTTTACACGATTAGTTTTATAAGGAATAAACAGTAAAACTGTAAATGGATTTCATACAACCTCTGTTCAAGACAAGAAGACACCTCAATTTCTTTCAACATCTATATCAGGTCTGGTCACTTCTTGAAATTTCCCCATAAGTTTTAGGATTTCGTTCCTGAGCTCGGGATCTTTGGAAAGATAATTATATTAAATTACCGCCAAAAATTATACTCAGTAGCCTCTATATATATATATATACACATTCACTTTTTAGTATCTTGGGATGTGTTCAAAACTCGTAAGTTTTCGCAAGTGAAACTAGAGAAAATTTTAAATTATAAGTAGCTACCCTGACCTAAATAATTTCTCATGCAAGTGTCCACTGCTAAGGTAATATCACCAGGATTCACTACAGGACTAAGCGTAGTCGTCTCGCAGTGTTGAACCGTGATGTTCCAGCATGTTTTATCATGTGCCAGGGTTTCAGTAATTCCAAGGCCGTAGCGATTGAAAACCACACTTGAGAAAACCCGTAATCCGATCATAGTTGTTCTTTACTGTGTTCTTTATTCTGTCAATAATGAAACGAATGAATTACGCTCACAACAATCCTCGCATAAAATAAGATTTTTTTTTTTATACAAGTATGCCCAAACAAAACGCCCATATCAGGTGTTTTTACAATTAAGGAAAAAAAGGTTTTAAATTTTAATGGGAACAGTTTTAACGATTTGAATTATGTGTGCCAAGTACAAAATACCTTTAAAATTAGTAAAAAAAAGAGAAATTTTTACTCCCCTCCTACAAAAAAAAGTGCAGTACAATGAAACTTCAAATATTACTATATCTTTACCCTTGGTCGATTATTTCAGCTAATGAATTCTCTTAAAGAACATTAGATCTTTTATATAAATCCAAACCAATCGTTCAGAATACCCGGTTTTTATACGAAAAATAAATAAAAAGACGATTTATTCAATCACGCTTATTGTCAGAGCTATGGATCATGGGCGCCCATAGGCTGAATTTTAGGGGGGAGGGCTTACCTGGTCTAACCGGCACTTCCAGTACTGTATAATTGAAATCTCAAGACAAAATATCATCAGCAGCGCGATAGCGCTGAATAAGTAAAGAGCGATGTGGGCCCAATATATTGCTTTGTTTTTTAGACCAGGGCACTTCTTATAGAAAGAAATGTCATAAGAACTTCAAAAAGAGCTCATGGAGGGCAACCAGTTATAGTGCTTTTTTAAGTAATAGTGTTAGTTATAGTGCTTTTTTAAGAGTTAAAGTGGTCAGAAGGCAAATAACCCCCCCCCACACACACACGCACACGTTGCATTTTCCCAAAACGCATCTGATAGAAATTTTAAGATGGCCATTTGTTGTAGTAGAAACTTCAAAAAGGCCTCAGTCGGTTAGTAATTGAGAGAGCTAGTGCCCTCATTAATAGTCAAAAGGATTGGAGGGCCAACATCCCCCCTCCCACGCCCATCATTTCTCCAAACACTTCCAGTCAAAATTTCGAGATAGGTATTTTGTTAGACGTAGTTTAAAACTCCAGAAATTGAGTCTTTGGGGACGAAACCCCCTCGCACTCCTTAGAGCAAGGGATGTAAGGTATGCCGCGAAAGTATTTGTGGTTTTAGGGGAAAGAGTGGTCATACGCAACTTGGAATTGGCTCATTAGACAGGAGATTGAATTTTAAGAATCAATTTTTAAGAGTCAAATTTATTAGAGGGCAGCTATACCCCACGTCATATTTTCCTCAAATGCATCCGATAGAAAGGTTAAGATAGACTTTTGTTAAAAAATACTCAAAAAATCTCATAGCACGGTCTTTGGGGTTGACAAAACCCTCCAGAGTATGGGGGTAAGGGTTTTAAGTTATGCCCCGGGGATGTAAGATTTTTAGGAAGAGGTGGTCTTGTGAACTTTAGAGGAGGCTCATTTGATTTGAAATGCATAGTTCGAGTTCCTCTCCGTCACTCCCTGATATACTATTTTCCCCAAACACACTCGATCAAAATTGTGAGATAGCCATTTTGTAGCCAATAGCCCAAAGAGAATATAACGTCTTCAGTAAACAATTATAAGAAATATTTAGGTGGACGTTGAACTAAATCAAAACAAAACATAAGCATGTGGACTTTCAAAAAGGTGACAAAGCAATATCTCAAGAACATCTTATATTATTAAGTTAGATCTTTAAGAGTAAGTTCTGGGGGATTTTGAACTAGCCAGAAGGCACTATGTCTATACTTTTAGTACTACAACTACAGTTACTGTAACTAAAGACACCAAGAGTATTAAGGTGAAACTTCTAGGAAGTGTTTAGGGGGAGTTCCAATCAAACGAAAAAACTGTATACATGCAGGTTTTCAAAAAGGCATATAAGCAATATCATAGGCAGAACCACTTTATAATAGCTAGAAATATTATTGAAACCTTTAAAGAAGCTAATTCGATTTAAAATTAAAAGTTCTAGGGTTCTTTCTAAGAATAAAAAGAGATTGGAGGGCAATCAGCCCGTCTCTCAAGCCGAATTATTTCCCAAACGCATCGAGTCAAAAGTTTGATACAACTATTTTGTTCAGCATAGCAGAACGGTCCAGCAACTATTTCTTTAGGGATATTGGGCATATCAAACCCTCACAATTATGCCAATCTATAGATTCTTATAGAAAAAAAACAAAAAAGATATAAAAAAAAAAAAATTCATGAAAATGACTTTGTCAAAAAAAAAACGAACAGAAATTCATCTAAAAAAACTTTTTTCACAAAACAAGTTTTTCAAAGAAAAATAAAGTGCTCTATTAAGCCAAAAATGCACAGAAAGGAAGTCACGTAATCATTCAAGCACAAAACTATCACCAATCACTATTAATAAATAAACGAAACTTGAAATGAATAAAAATACGAATAATAGCCGATTCAAATTCGAAATGAAAAGATATAAACATTAGTAAGAACGATAACCCCCCTGCCTTCTTTAAATCAGAACATAATTTGCCCTTTACTGAAAACAAAATATGTATAAATGTTTTGACTTTTTTTTACTTAAATAAGTAAAAAAATTTTTTTTATTCACTTTTTGTTTACCCTTTTTTTATTTTAAGGAGTAACTATCAGTATTGGTATATTAAACTGACAATCCACGGTCATTTTTTTTTTTTTTTTTTTTAGTAAAGCATAAATTATGTTCTGGTCTTGAAAAGGCATGGGGGTTCTCAGCTCTATTAATGTTAATTTTTGCTCTTTTTGAGTTTGAATCGGCTATTTATTATAATTTCTGTTCGTTTTGAGTTTTATTTAATTGTTGATAGTGGTTTGTGGTAGTTTTACACTAGGAATATTATTTGACTTCTTGTCTGCCCTTTTTTGACTTAATAAAGCTCTTTAATTTCCTCTAAAAACTTATTCGGTGGAAAAAGTTTTTTAAATTAATACAAGTATATGACACCGTCATTCAGCCAGGGGGCTGCCCCCCCCCTTGCCCCTCCTTATGGGTGCCCATGCTAAGGATCATTCCCAATCATGAACCTCTTGTTTAGGTATGGATTCGTCATGAAGCGGAATCCAGTTTGCGAGATAGATGGCGATTGAATACATACATTTACAAAATAGGTAGCGTGCAGATGAAAAAAGCAAAAATCATTAATTTTTATTTTTGAAGGCAGTTGGGAATAAGACCTATTTTTCCAAAATGACTTGTGAGATAGCGGATTTAACTAAAGAAAAACCAAACACAAAAATTCGATATTTCAGCAACATGTTTTCCAACCATTATCTTAAAAAGATGAAACAGAAGAACTGGGGCATACACACAATAAAAATTGGTGGAAAAGCAATAAATTCGGTACTTGTATGATAAACGCCCTACCACCGAAGTTGTTCATTCATTGACACATTATAGAACCGGCTTTTTTCGTTAGTTTCTTTCAGTTTAACGTCAGACAAGACAAAGAGAAGTGACAGAATGGAAAATATATAATTTGAGTTATATATTTGCACATTCGTGGGCGGGGGGAGGTGGGGTAAAGAATTTGGACGGTGTGAAGTTAGAAAACAACTCTTGCTGCATAATGTGCAGAATAATTGTACCTAACACATTAGACATGCAGAACCGCTATACTTTACTCCCACCTCCTCTAATGTGCAAATATATAGCCCAAATTTGTTTTTAAAGTATTATATTTTTATCTTACTTTGGTGTATTCCAATAGGATTGAGCCAAAGAAACATATTAGAAGAACATTAGGTAGGGCATATATCATAAAAGTACCGTAAATTATCCTGATTTTTTTTTTACTGTCGAACAAAGTAAACCCTGGCAATCATTCATACAAAGGATTTTGCCATGGGAAGTGTCCAACAACAGAAAATTCCTTCTTGCGAACTTTTAAAGGCAAACATTTAGCCTTATTTGGATTTGATCTTAGCTCTAACTTAGTGGTGAGTGCCAGTACTAGTCTTTTTAGGAACACTTGTAAATTTTTGCCAAAATCCTAGCAACAATAATTGGTACCAAAGTTTTCGCAGCAAAATATACTAGTAAGCATATTTTACCGGTATGTATCTACCTTAGTTACTATTATTTTTGTTGTTGTTGTTTTTATGACAAAAAAAAAGTTCGAAATACACACCCGTTTTCAATAAAGGGCAAATGACATTCTAGCCTTATTATTCAGTTCAACTTGAGTACTTATGTCTAGTAATTTCTGCTTGTTTCAAGTTATATACTTATTATACAACTATGTCTCTGCTCGTTTTAGATTTTAGTGTCACTCTTTACTTTTCTAAGGAAAACCTTTTTGTAAAAAAATTTCATTGAAAAATTTATCTACCAAAAAACACTGTTGGATCTCAACAAAACTAAGTTAGAAGTAATCTTTTTGGCAGTTATACCTTCTTCCAGTTGAGGATCCATCCAACCTCTGCAGGGGAAGACGGCCGGTCCTTAAATTCTTGTCATAGCCCTTCTACCAGAAGGGAAAGAAAGATTAAAACGAAACTTATGGGAAGTAAACCTGGGCTTTTAGTTGTGCCCTTCTTGTACTCTACAGCTAGCTCAACCTCTGTGGAAGGTCAAAATCTTTTTTCATCGGCCTAATTACTAGGTAAACTGGTGAAATTTATCCGACAAAAATGACTCAATAGAACCATACAGTTACGATCTCAGGTAACCGTGATCGAAACTCTGTTAGGGAAGGGCTAAATTCTCGTCCTCCAAATCGATAAGAACTGTCAATTGTACCTCAATTAAGTTTGTTTTTGTTTTTTTTTCAGAAATTTTGGAATCAGAGATTTGAAACCTTTTTTTCGATTCTCCAAGGAAAATACCAGAAAATAAATATTAAATTAAGATGCAATTTTCGCCAAAAACTAAATCGTTATGCATGTTTTGAAGTATGAATTGAAAAGATACGTGGTGAAATATTTATTGAGTCTTAAGAAGGTTGGAGACCAATCCGAACGAAATTGTTACTTGTGTTGCATTGTAACTGTGACTCTTCGGCCCCAATTACTGCAACACTTAACGGGGCCTTGGTACCCATTCTTAGCCCACTTTGAATCTTAAAACCATCAGGAGCTTGAAACCCCTACAATAGCGTTCTCCCATATGTTGAATTTAGTGGTAAAATTTTCATCAAGATTGATTGGCGGGTGTTTCCTCACTTTCCTCACAGAAAATTAATTTTCATTTTGGTGATGTAGCCAGGGTCTCTGGAAGCAACGTTCATTTTGACGAAAAATATAGAGACACAAAAGCTAGCTATTCGTTAGCATTGGATTTTTTTATTACTTGGAATTCGTTAGCATTGGATTAGGCTACTTTACTTGAGCTTTTGGATTTTTTTCTGGCTGTTGATTTGGGGAGATTTGTTATTATTTGTGTTTATTTACCAACAAATTATCACAGTATTCACTAAGATCAGAGATTTTTGGCAGCATGTGTTTCATCATCTAAGTTATTAGCGAAAATAAGGGCCAGTATTAAACTGATTTTAGCTTTGAGTGACTTTAATACTGGCTTGACTGATTTTGTACTAACCCGTTCATAAATTTCCTTAACTTCTTTGCCCAGTGACTTGGATTTTTTTTTTAGATTGCGAGATTGCATGCAAAATGAGTTAACTATTATTATTCTACATATTATGCAGCAAGGACCGTTTTATTAACATGGGTACTTGCTGTGTTCAATATATCATACAAGTCTGCAATTTGTCAAATATAAAAGGATGTAGCAGGGAGAAGGGCAGTAATAAAAATTATGATATCCTCAAAAGGTTACTTTAGTTTTTTTTATCAAAGCCCACTTTGGGTCTTTGCTTCATCTTCATTGCTTCGAATCGCAACTTCAAACTAGGATTGCTTTCAAAGCTTGTATTCTTGAAGATGATGTTTGATTTTGCAAGAGCGAGGAGTCAAGTCGCCAATACTAAAATAATATTGATAGTCGTAGTGCAAAAAAAGGATATTGTCAATAATCAACCTAAACATGCAGTGACAATTTTTGGAAGAAAGAAAAAAGGTCACAAGAAACTGTTACAACCCTTCAAAAATTTGAATCCTCCTCCAAAAATTTGGAATTTCGGTAACTGTGACTAATGTCAAACCAAAACGCTCAGAATATCTGCTATCTCAAAAAGATCAAGATAGAACTTACAATTTTTGCAAAGGAAAGAACTAAAAGGAGAAGGAAATAAAAGAATTGAACTTTATTTACTTTTCACTTTCATTTTCATATTATTAACTTTCTTTTTTAATTTGTTGATATCTACAGAATTGTCAACCTTCTGCTTCTTCTTCTCTGGCTCTACAGGGGGTAAGAACGACTTATTCCTCTTTTCTTCTCTAACCAAGTCCATTTCCTGCTGCTTTTTACTCTTTTCTTGCTTTCTTTTTGCCTTTCTCTCTTCCTCTTTAAGGAAATATTCACCCGTTTCCAGCTCTTTGTCAATTTTACTCTGGGGCTGCGACGGCGGAAAGGGAGTATATACTTTCTTCTGTTTTTTCTTAAGAGGCTGTTTACGTTTACTCAGGGTTTTTGATTCGAACTTCGGCAAGAATCGTTCCCAATTTTCATTTTTCAATGCCTCATCCTTAGCCAATTCCCTTTTTATCATCATTTTCTTTATATTATATATAGGATGAATATTATTCATTGTGTCTGTGACAATATTACGAGCATGTTGTAACCCCTTGTAAGGGCCGACTGTACTCACTGTATTACCTTGAACTACAATGTAACAGTTGGTTAATAGTTCAATGGCCTTTAAAGTTGTGCCATTTGGACCGATCAATCGCTGCCGCCGTTTGGTGAATCGCTCTTTATTCCTGACTAAGCCGCCAATTTTAATTATCTCACAAGCAATATCGTCCTATAAAAGAAATGAGTAATCATTAAACAACCATAACAAAAAAAGACAAAAACAAAACAAACCACAAACAACCGATTGATGCTCTTTCAACATCCCTAGAAACATTGGTGAACAAAGATCCAGGGGTGTTTGAGTACTTTCCCTGAAGGTTTTTTTTATACCAATATTTGTGCAGACAGAACAAGCTTACCCCTCCAGGGTAAAGCTATTTCTAAAATGTCCATATTTACAAAAAATACATCAGACATTTGTTCAGTCTTGTTTATTTCATAAGATTACCGAACTTCAAGTTTTGCACATTAACAATACTATAGTCAAAACAAATTAGAGTTAAATTATTCCGTAAATTGTAAAGTAATAAATCCGCAAATGCAACGAATGAACTATTTATCAAGTTCACATCAAGCGAAGCTTCTACGCGCACGAACTACGTACCTTCTACGCGCATGAACTGTCATACCTGATCACAAGGGGCAAGAGGAAGAAGATTCTTCCTCGAAAACTTGGAAAACTTTTTGCTTAAAATATCAAATGGGCTGTATAGGTGCAAATGATACTATTATAAGATAATTCTCATAAAATTTATTTTACTCTTTATTACGCTTATTCTTTATACATCTAATATTTGTATCTGGGTTTTTGTATTTAACTAAATAAAAAATAGTTTTTCTAATGGAGGTAAAGAGCAAAATTAACACTCAAAAGGACAAAAGCTTTCGTTTAACAGCTTGTCCAGTAATTTTATTATTGGATGAAATATATACTATTTATAAAACTATCTAAAATAACTGACTCGTGTTCCTTTTTTTGCGCATTGAACTTAAAAAAAACTAGCATTTTACTAAAAAAAGAAATACACGCAAAAAAAATGTTGTTTTAGGAACAGAAAACTCCCTGAGTAGCCTACAGAAAATATCCGAATAATTTATAAGACTGTCAATAATCTTTCACCGGCGAACTTTTATGATTTAATTTAAATTTTGTGAAAAACTCAGGCAAAAGAAAGATTAATAATAAAAAGAAAAAAATGTGACTCATTAAGTACCAGAAAAAGTAACAGACGAATTTATATGGCAGCTCACTTGTCTCGCAAATCGTATTGCTAGTAGCTACTAAGGTAAATGTTTGGTTCTAGGCGTTTACACCTCCCCGTGGAAAATACTCCCCCGGAAAATACCCCCCCCCCCGCGGAAAATATCCCCCGGTAAATACCCCCTCCCCCGTGGAAAATAAGGCTTTCCAAATTTGAGATTTTTGTTTGAGTTTTATTTTTTTTTTTTCCGTCGGGGACGGGGGGGGGGGGGATTTTGTTACTTGTGTATTATGCGCCACTCACTCAAGTTAACGCTGTGTAAAATTCGAGAACACACCAGTTTTTATGTTAGTTTCTTCGTTACTTTAGAAATAAATTTGGGATATAGATTTGTATATTAGAGGGGAGGGGTAAAGTATAGCGGGTCTTCATGCAAAATGAGTTTGGTACAAGTATTCTGTATATTAGATAGATAGATACATAAGTATATATTAAAGCCAAATATACGGCTATGAACACAGTAAAATAACATAGATGAAAGGCTCAAATAAAAAACTTTGATCAGCGATCATCATAAAACACTTAAATGAAACAATACATTAACCTAATAATAGTACCTTAATGCTTGGAAAAACGGCCATTGAAAAAAAAAAACACTTGGAAAAAACAATTAAATGAAACATTATATTTACTTTATACAGTTTTTTTTAATATTTTTTTTTTTTAGTTAACAAAATTTCCAGGTACCTCACTATTCTTCTGTAATTATTTAGTGGCCATACCTAGAAATAATTGTTTTATGACTTCAAACTGTCAAAATACTTTACCACCCCCCCCCCCTCCTTATGTGCACATATATAACCCAAATTATATATTTCCCATATATTCTGTCACTTCTCTATGCGTTGTCTGGCGCTAAGCTAAAAAAAAAACTAACGAAGAAACCGGTTTGTCCTCGAGTTTTTGTAAACTTGAGTGAGGGGTGCATAGTACACAAGTACCAAAATTACACCCCCCTACGGAAATAAAAAAATGAAACTCAAATAAAATTCTCAAATTTGGAAAGCCTTATTTTCCACGGTGGGGGGGGTATTTTCCAGGGGGTAATCACCGGGGGGATAAATGCCGGCCATTAAATGTTTAACTGTGCAGACGCACTTCAGTGTTATTCAAAATCAAGAAATAATAAACCATAATATAAACTGAAGAAATCCTGTTATTTTTGCCTGTAGTACGGAGAATTCCAAGCCACGATAAGAATTTCTGAGGTTAGTACATAGTCCGAACAATGTCCAGACATCTTCACTTCAGATTTCTCTACAAAAAGATAATCTACAAGGCGAGCCAAATCAGAAAAATTCAAGTTTCTACTCCAAATTCCCCAAATTTCTACTCTAAAGACATAATAGAGTGCTTTAAAATCATACTGGCCTACTGCTTTGTGTTTTCAGTAAAGCGTTAATTTTTCAAATTCTACAAATATAGGAAAATTTTGCAAAACAATAATTTCCATAAATAATAGTTTTTAGTTTTTAAGCATACAAAATCAACCCCCCCCCCCAAAAAAAAAACCATCAAATTTGGGCTTTGTTACAACAAAAAGGTCAGCGTCAGTTTTTTTTAATACGGGGCACTAAATTTAGGTTTTACGTCCAACCTCCCAGAAAGCTTCTCATGAAAAATATATATATTTTTGTCACATAGATAAGAATCTCGAAAGGGACATTATCAACTAGAAGGTGCAGATAGAAATTCATTGTTTACAACATATCCTGTTTTAATTGCATAACATTTCTTATGCTACATAAGGTTCATTCACTTAGTGTACAGAAATAGGTAAACTTGGGTAAAACAGCACTGCTTATGCTTGTGTTTCAGAATTTGCAATGCAAATTTTCACCAAATCGTGGACACCAGTCCTTCCAAAAAATATCTTATTTTTGTTTAAGGTTACGAAGAAAGTCCGTATCAGGAAAATTACGAAGAAAGTACTGAATGAGAATTCAATTTTTTAATTTATACAGAGCATTTTTAAAAGCTAAACGCTTTCCAGGTAAAACACCATCACAGATTAGGTTAGGTTGCAAAATTTGATATTTTTTTTTATTTAAGTAAAAACGATCAGAATTAATTAGTTCATTATAAATGGGTCTTAAATAGGTTTCTCCTATGTCTCTATTGAGAGCTACATTTCGGCGAATGTAATTAATTGATTCCTATTCAGTACTGTATTTTTCTATTCAGTTACCCCTTTCACCGTTACATGGAAAGGGTATTCAAATTTTAGTAATGTTTTGTTTTGTAAAAAACCGCCGATAAAAGGGTTTACGACCATGGTTATTCCAACGGTACACCTCTGATTTGAATCCGCCGTTAATTTGATGAGGTTTCTAGCTATGTTCCCAAATTCCCGACAAACTATTTTCACAATAAAATTTTTAATGTTAAGGGGATTTGCTACCTTAGAGGATCAGCCTATCTGGTCCACTATAAACATTTTTAGTCTGTGTGGCCATACTCTTAAGGATTAGTTGGGGATCCAATGCTATAAAGAATTAGCCTATCTCGTCCATTATAAACTTTATTTTCATTTTTGTGTGACCAGACTATTTGGAATTGACTGGCTGGTATTGTCGTAACTTGTACAGCTCGGATAAGAGATCCGAATAAACGGCAGAAAACTAAAAGCTGACACCTACTTTTCCAAAAATCTTAGAATAACCACTTAGCTTCTCTCGTTTTATACCGGAGATAGAGATACGCAGTTTTCATATAAATTATATCATTAGAAAGTGTGAATTTCATTTCTTCGTTTAAACAGAGCAGAATTTTCTCTTTAAAGTTTAGGAAAGGAAATTCCCTAAAAATTTTCTAGCATACCTGCAAGGAAAATACCAAAATCAGCTCAAATGAAATGTCATTTGATCAATTTTGCAGCTTTGGGAGTTCCCAGTGGTGTCGCCCACTTTGAAAACCTTGCCAAACCAGTTTCACAGCATTTTCAATCAAAATTCATAGTCAAACCACAAGTACCCGGTAATTTTTAGGTTTGACTAGTCTCAAGGGAGAATTCGCTAATGGATCCTTTATCTTTGAGATGGTTAGCCGACGTTGAGGCCCGAAAAATGATTTTTCAGGTATCGAATCCTCTTAAGACAAATCTAAATAACAGTTACACAGTTTATATATATATATATATATATATATATATATATATATATATATATATATATATATATATATATATATATATATAGTACACAGAAACTACATTATAAAGCAGGGTCAGTAGTACCTTATTATTATTAAATGCAAACAAAAGTTTTTTTCAGATGAAAGTAAAGAGCAAGATTAAAACTTAAAACGAAGAGGAATAGTTCTGTTTACGAGGAGGGATAGCACCTCTCTAATACTTGTAATATGTGACAGGAGGGAAAGTGGTCTGAAATTTCAAAAATGATGGTGTTATCATTTACATGGTTATTAGGGGTGAAAGTGTTTGAACAAATCTTTTATAATGCGATCTCCCTCATGAAAGCTAACAGGGGGTTAGGAGACAATGTGCCCCCCCCCCCCTTCTAAGAAAACAAAAACATATTAAAATGTATATAATTTGAAAAAGGAGAAACATTACCTTTTAAATCTCTGTACAACAAAGCTCCCGATAACACTTGACCCTCCCTCAGGAAATTTCATCGCAAAAGACATTGCTATGAAGGGGGCACCAGATTTCCCAGCATTATTTAAAAACAACGATCAGAAACTAAATAAAAAAAACAATTTTTCAACTGAAAAGTTTACAACATCAAAACTAAAAACGACCAGGAACTATTACGTATGTGATTGGGTTCGCCCCCTAGTCAATACCTTGCTCTTTACGCTAAAGTTTTTTTTAGTACTTTTATAAGAGCTATTTATTCTAGGTGAAGAGGTAATGTTGGGCACCGAGAAGATAAAATCTAGAGGATAGATTCATTATTGAAAAACGGATAAAACTTTTAATACGACAGTAAAAAAAGTATTCTTGTACAAATAATAATAAGTCAGAATATCTTGGCTTCACATCCAAAAAAAGCCTCGCGACTTAAAACGAATAGAAATGAGTCCGTATATGCAGAACAATTAGCTCACTAAACAAATTTTGAAAACTTAGAAAGTTTCATTCTTGATTTTTCTTCCAAATCAAGAGCACCAATTAGCGAAAATATGAAGGGATAAGGATTTCTCCTAACATGCATGCAAAAAAAGGTGTTTTTCAAAACATACGGGGGGGGGATAATCATTTTTTCCCGATTTTTTATTGAAATTACGGTATTTTCAAAATCTAGGAGGGTAATAGCCTTCCTGTCCGCCTATTTGGTGTCTCTGCTTCCAAATGTTTGTACTATCTTAACAACTAACGACTATATAGATTATATTTTACAGTTATGAGTCAGTGTAGCTAGCATCATCGTTATTAACAGCATACTTAAACTGCTCTAGAAAAAATAGTCCTCACTTGCACGTTTATAGGCATACAAAATCGTTAGAAATCAAGAAAATTTATAATAGAAATATAATTCTATATAAGAAGTTTGAACGTGAGTGGGTTGGAATTCAATTTAAGTTCTAGACAAAGTTTCAATTTTCTATCTAAATTTTTGATCAGGGGTAGTTTTGTACAATACATTTTAAATAAAATTTTATTACAGACTATCAGGTGGGTGGGGAGGAGTATTATATTTCACATGAATTGAAAATCTGTGTAGTCTTTGATCTTCCGTAGAGCTGAAGCCATCCTGTCCCCATCTTGTAGACACCCTTGAACATATATCTAAAGAAAGAGTTCCGAGCCATTCCTGAGGTATTACAAACACTATATTTTGATAACCAGGATGTAAGTAGTTTCATTCGATTTACCTCTAACCTCTCGCCCATATGACGGTAGAATTCCTGCAGCAAAAATGGTTAAAGGAAAATCAACTGAAGATGAAGACTTTGAATCCATTAAATCTTTATTAAAATAACAAATCATGATTACCTGGCACGGATGATTCTGTATTAAATCAAGCATGGCTGGCCAGTTTGGCTTAAGATCTTTCATTCTTAAAATATACAATAAAAAACAACGAGATAGACATAAGATGCTTTTTTGGCTATTGTTCTCTAGGATCGTCACGGCAACCTTGACAACTCGGCAATTTTGGGGCTTTCTTCGCTACATTAAAACAATAATGTACTAGAGGAGTAATAAAGAGAAAAGAACAAAACATGAAAAATCATCAACTATACGATAAAGTGACAACCACCACTGACGAGAAAAACAACTAAAACATAAAACACTGTTCTGGCTGGAGACTAAATGTCTATTCCACCATATATAGAAGGTGGTTAAGCGGAAAGTCTGATATTTTCTTACAACGGTCTTCAAATCGAGCCGATAATTCTTCCATCTTCTCACATATATCAAACAGATGGTATTTTTTACTAATGTATGAGTTACGAAACCATATACCAATAAAGAATTTAGCAAACCGGTAAAATTGAACCCTAATTTGTTTCTTTTTTGCTGAAAAGTTTCCATAATGGAGTAAGAAAAAACAAGTGCGGTGCAAACATAGGGTTGTAGAGCTTTCCTAATGTACACGTGTCAAATTGCCCTTTAACTTTCGCTAGCAAACCGTATGTTTTGCGAAGTTTCTTTTTTAACTCATTAATAACCATAGTGCGTGTCGCTCTTATCGATGACCCAAAAGGAGCACCTAAATGCTTGAGTGAGTCAGACATAGAAAGAGTGATCAAGCCTACTTTAAGGGACTCTGATCGAGTTTTTTCATTCGGGTTTACAATCAAAAACTCAGTCTTCGATGGTTCAATAGCAAGGCCAATATTAGACAAATTAGCCTGAAGAGCCTCAAAAGCCCTTTCCACTGATGACAGGTCATCAGCGAGAACAAGTATTGTAGTGAGTTTTCTTCAACCATGTCGAGTTGGTTCTCTATATTTTATGTTTAAATCGGTTTTACAGTTTTACGATTTAATCGACTCAAGCAAGATATGATAGTCCCAGATGTGCAGTTACGAGCTGTCTCTTCTGCAACAATACTAGGCGCAATATTTCCAAGTGACTGCTCATTTAAGCTGCATCTTGAAAATATTACACAAAAAGTCCCCAACTCAATCCGGAATTTAACAAGTGTGAGCAGGATGGGCTTCTCAGATTGTTAACTCTCACTTACATATACCACCCATATAAGGCATATCCTAGAGTAGCCTATTGCTTTTCTGTTTGGGGTTCCCAAACTCAGATCGCTACACATTTGTCAGAAGAAATCGAAGATGTTCAAAAACATGCTATTAAAGTGATAGTGGGAGACCATTATTCAACTACAAAAATGCCCTTGTGTTCTTGAACTCACAAAGTGAGTTCACTGCTTTGCCATCTATTTTGTTACTTAGAAAAGGCGCTAGATAATTTCGGAGACAACACTGCCTCTCCTTGACGATAAATAAAAGTTCAAACAGGGATAAAATCCTTTTAATAGACAGTATTTCACAAACAGTGATAGAAATTCACAAAAAATACCAGATATTTCGGTCACATATGCAGTGACCGTCATCAATAGTAAAACATCAGAGTTTTACTACTGATGATGGTTAATGCATACGTGACCGAAATATCTGGTATTTGTGAATTTCCATCACTGTTTGTGAAACACTGTCTATTAAAAGGATTTTATCCCTATTTGAACTTTTATTTGTCGTCAAGGAGAGGCAGTGTTGTCTCCGAAATTATCTAGCGCCTTTTCTAAGTAACAAAATAGATGGCAAAGCAGTGAGGTACTGTTTTCTGCCATTTTGCGCTACAAAACATAAGTTTTAGCCCAAATAGGGCTAAAATACTAAGAAATGCAAAGTCAGAGATAGCCAATAGAGTTTTCATGGTCTAAAACCTTAAGCAGAAGCATTACAACTCCCTATCTTAAAAACTAAGAAAAATCATTTCAGTGTGGGCAGCTCCAAATACAATGGATAAGAATTTCCAAGGGAAAACCATGCTTCAAAACCTAAAGAAAAGTGACAATATGGCACAAGTTGTATGAACCCTCTCATATTGGCCATGCTGTTTGTATTTTGTATTGTGACTTCTCTCTTTGCTCGTTATTTTTCTTTTGTTTCATATGGTTTTATGACGGGACTAAATAGTCGAATTAAATCGTTGCTGCAACTATATCTGGAACCCAGTAAGAGACGATCACGGTCCATAGTAACAAAACAAATGGCATGAAATCCCTAAAAATGGTGCATGATCGAAAAAAGGAAACCACTGGAACCGCCTTGGTTGGAAACCCTATCTAGGAAACTTACAATCCCTTGGCTTAAATAAGAAGGGAAATCCATTGGCTTGGAAAACAAGGGAACTAGCTACAACCACGATATTCTCCATCAAAAGCATCTTTTTTTTCTTTTTTTTCCTCCACAGCTAGCAGGGCAGTGGAACATCATTGAGAGCTTTTTATGAGCTCTTTTTAAAGGAAATTGCTACATCTAGTGCCTTTGTAATAAACAACATTTAAAATAATCATTTTTTTTTTACAAAAAACTGCATTTTCGTAGATAATATGACGAATGACGTAACAACCGTAGGTTATAACCATAGATGACGTAAAAAGTAAAACCTATACTATGTTTATAATAATGTCAGCACCGTCAGTATATAACGACGTCATACTATAAGTGTTAAATGGAAAAAAGAAAGATAACTAGAAAAAAGTAAGGAAAATTTAGACTATATGTCAGATGTATATAACTGTTACTGTAAGATAATACTCTCTTTATTATGGAATGGTTGAACTGAAAAAATCCATCACAAAAAATAACCTCAGCTCAAAATCTCCCAAATTATTAAAATAAAGTTCAAAAATGTTTATAGTGTTTTTGCAACGATTATACCTTTTGAACTGATAACTTAAAAGCACAAATCAATTCTTTTCAACTGTTATTTTTAATTTTGAATTGAATCAATTCATTACTGTAGCATTTAAGTTTTCTTTTAGCATTTTGTTCTCGCCTTTGAAGCCCACCAAAGTGTGAATGAATACTAAAATAATATTGAACAAACTACAAACCTGCAGAACTTTGATTGCTTGCTCAAAAGGAACGCTTCTTGCCAGAAGCTTTATCATGTCCCGAGCCTTCAGAATAATGTATGGGTCCCATGTCTTTCTTGTTGTAGTAACGGTCATTGAGCCTTCGATTACGTCTAATTCTGCTTTCAGCTCATGCTCTCCAACCACTTTTTGAACAAGTGGCCAGCATTCTCGTAGATATTTCTCTCTATATTTAGGAAAGAGTGTGGCAAAAGAACTTTCTTCAATTAGGCCATTCGGGTTGTCTTCCTTTTTAAATTCTGGGAGTTTCATGCTCCATGCACTCTTGTTGCCTAAAACTTCACCTGAATTGTCTGTCATTCTCCCCCTAAAAATATATAACTTTATTAAATCTGCATTTATAGCTTGAGCGGGGTTATTGAAAGAAAACACTATCTAATATATGGAATCCAATGAAACTAGCCTGCAAAGCTGTGAATCAAAACATACTTGCATTCATGGACAAGATCCCATCTAACAGAAATATCATGGAGAAAAATAAGAAATGTTTGTGTTTTTTACATCAGTCTCTAGTGGTGTTCATTCACAAAACTTTAAGGGAGGGAGGCCAGATGTGTTTTTTAAATCTAGAGGGTTGGGTAAACCTGTAGTTTTTTTCAATGAGATTACCAAAAAGACATTGGGTAATTTAAAAAAAGTCAAGGTATTTTTTCCCAATCTAGAGAGATTAGGGGCCAAAAATATGGGTGGGATTACATGCCCTCCCCCAAATTGACGCCACCGTTTAAAAAAGCCTTTAAGCCATGTGGAAAATAAAAAATGCCAAGCTATATTTACATTACTGCTGCTTCTAATCATAGAGTAAGTATAATCTATAAAAGTCAATATATGAATAAAATTATATATAAACGCAATAAGAAAAAAGGCCAAATCTTATTGAGAGGGGGACTGTCTCCATCTATGCAACAACCATCCTTATTAGACTTTTTAATATAGGATAAACCCAACAGAGATATTATTAGCATATAATAAAATCAACAGTGTACAGAATAATATTACTTAATAGCTGAATATGTGCAAAGATCATAGTGGAGTATAGAAAATCAAAATAAAATCAAAGCAAAAACTTGCATATAAATATTTATAGACACTCAAGTAAAAGGTAATGAAGGATTTCCTCTTATTAGATTTACTTTATAATTGAATTTACAAAAAATTTGGGCAACCTTGACAGTGATGACTCAAAAATTGAGTTGGACATTCCTATAATATTTAGGTAAAAGCAGAATAGATTAGGCATACTTATAATAGCAAGTTTTAATTTTGTTGAGCATCTTTCACTGAAAACACAATGTATACTTGGGTCAAGGTAGGTAACAAGCAATGAACACACAGCAATAAATCAAGCCACAGGATTTCTGTAAGTAGCATACAGAATTCAAGGTCATTATACCATGATTTTTAGCTCTGACATTTTAGGGACATCACGATTTCCAAGGGCAAAAATAGCATTTAGCAATGTTTACAAAAGTTCAAAATTCATAATTATCAATGTTAACAGACAGTCTAATTGATACACAGTCATTCTGGAGCTGATTAAGGTTGTCTTTGAAATCTACTTTAGATCAACTAAGTAGAAGGACATAATCAGGACCCTGTCATATAGAACATATCAGTACTACAAATGACAGAGGTGATAATATGAAATCAACAATCTTAGTAATTGGATGTCTGAAAACAATAAGACTAAAAATGCAGCTTGCCCTAATATTTCTCTTGATTTCGCCCCTCCTACAGATTAAAAAAAAATATCGTTTTTTATTTTCATTAAAAAAATACCTCCCCCCATGGATTTTGAAAATGCCCCTTTTTGTTTTTGATTAAAACAAACAGACATGCGGAAACCCTTAACCCTCAAGATGTATATGAATAGGTGCCTCGATTTTTAACTACTACTACTAACAACTCACTACAGCAACAATCCACCTAAGTACCACACAGATCCGCACGCGCCTCCTCGATCTCAATCTACTCAAAGCCTCCCTCTTTACACCCTCCAATAGATGTCCCATTTCCCTTAAATCTTTCCTAACGACGTCCTCCAGCCACAATCAGGGACAACCTACTTTTCTTTTAGCCCTAGACGGTTGGCCGATAAGGACAATCTAAAGCAATCTGTCATCCTTCGTCCACAGAACGTACCCAAACCATTTCAATCTTTATCTTATTATAGCCCTAGAAAGAGAGATTGAACCACACTTTTCGTACAGCATACTGTCTGAAATACAGTCAGTCAGCCAGGTACCCAAAAGAGTCCATAGGCAATTTCTCTGAAAACCATTTGAGCAAATCTTCTTCCGTTTGACTGAAAGCACAGGCTTTGAAAGCATACTTGACCATTTTCATCACTCTAGCTTCCAGATATTTTAATCTTGGCTTGCAGACTTATCTTCCTATTCTTCCAAACTTTTTTCAACTATGAAAAACACCCTGGGTTTTGGCCACTTTTAACTTCTTCAATGAACCGCCCATCTTTACTAATAATACTCCCTAGGTAAGTGAAGCTGTCCACTTGATCAATCTTTTTGTTACCCAACATCACCTTTTTATCTTCCTTTTTATTTCAGCTCAATCCAATCACTCCTTCCCTGTTTTCCAAAAACCAAATATAGCCACTTAATGTTCATCAAAAAAAAAATTTCAAGTTTTTTTTATCAGCCACGCCTACAGGCCACATTTGGCAACGGATCCGGGTGAATGAGGATTCATTCGAAGCGGATTCGACCTGTTAGGGCCTTTTGATATTTTCAGACCGAAAAAATTATCCCCCGAATTTACATTTACGAAAAACCTCGTTTTCCCATAAGAGGCCATGTTAATTTTTGACATTCCTAAAAGCATAGTTTTTCATTATTAAATTAGATAAAAATAGTCCTCTTAACCTGACAAGACCGACTGCAAGCTTCCGAAAATTCCAGCTCTTTCCCAGAAGTTTTTTTTGTCGAAAAACGAAAATCTTACTTTGTATTTGCTTGCGTCGAAAATAGATTGCAGAGCCTAAAAATAATTTACCAAGAGTCTCCGATAGTACAGTGGTCACTATCCCTGTCTGTCATGCGGAAGACCTGGGTTCGATTCCCCATCAGAGTAAATTTTTTATATATTGAATTTAAAGTAGTATCTCTTATATTTAAAGTTTAAAAAAGAAACTCAGTTTCTTTTTTAAATCCAATGTATTAAATCCTTCGGCTCAACAGGCGTCTCCAGAAGAATATCACAGTTGGCCTTCAGCTTACAGGTAAGTCTCCACTGCTTTGATAACATGCGGTATACCCGCATGCTCAAAGAAAAGTTGAAAAAGAAAATCTTACTGTGCATTTGATTTGAGTATTCAGGAATTAAAAGCCTTAACACAAGAATCTTCAAAAGCGGGGGGTTTGGGGGGGGGGGGCCCCCCAACTTTAACTCCTGACACGATCAGCTAACAGTTAGTCAAGCAATAATAAGTAATAAACTGTACAAAAACGTACAGAAATTATTTGAAAAAAACTCCGTTTTCTAAAGAGTTAAAGAGGCTGAGTCACAAGTTCGAATCTTAAAACGTACAGGGATTAGGAGGTACAGTTGGGGGGCTGCCCAAACCCCCCGCTTTTGCAGCCTCTTTTCTTATAATTTCTTAATTCTCGTAGCCTCCAATCATTTGGTCGTACCAAGTTCATCACATAATAGTTTGTTCTCGGTTAGGGAAAAATTTGTAAAAAATCCAGCAAAGCGGCTCGGAACTGTTTATAATCAAAGAGATGCAATAGGATGTTCTTACAGTAAAAATTCAAGCAGACTTCGTTCGTGTTGCAAAGCATTTCTTTGCAAGGGAAAAAGCGGGGGTTGAGGGGGGGGTGGCAGACCCCCAAAATAAAAATCTTAACAAAAGAGGCTGCAAAAGCGTGGGGTTTGGGGGGCGGCAGCCCCCCAACTGTACCTCCTAATCCCTGTACGTTTTAAGGTTCGAACTTGTGACTCAACCTCTTTAGCTCTTTAGAAAACGAAGTTTTTTTCAAATAATTTTATTAACTTCCATGTAGGATGCTTAAATAATCAGCATAATCTAAGTTCAGGAGATATTACTTCCCCATTTGATTCGATGCTCTCCCATTGCCTTTGCTGTGCTTCCTAGGACAAAATCCATCTTAATGATCCATATAAATGGGGATAGAGCGCAACTTTGCTAAACTCCTGATTTATTACGAAACCAGTAACTAACCTCATTTCCTACCTTAGCCGCAGCAATGTTATGGATGAAACTTAAAATAAACATCAACTATTGTATAGATGATAAGGGGGCTATAGCCTCTAAAATAGATGTTTTCTATACTGTGGTTTCAAAATGCCATAGAAATTAATTGGGCTCTTTGCAAAGTGTAACTTAAACTTTAGCATAAAGATTACACGAATATAGGCATGACAGTTCCACAATATTCCATATTTGTCTTAATTCTTAGTTTTTTTTTTCTATGTAGCACAAGTGAAGCAAAACGAATATTAAAGCAAGAATTGACTTTTCTGAATATATTAGTCTTTTTCTCTAGTAGGTCCCCCTAAAAATAATTTCCCATCAAGATTTATCTTTCTTAAGACTGGAAGATACGATTGCCGAAAATTAGCTATGCAAGAGAGAATATATTTTAAAGGAAAATAGGCGGTTATCCTTTGGTGACTACCAACAGATTTAGGAGACAATCTTTAGTTGACAGCAAAAGTTCAATTGCAGGATTTCCGTTTGTCACCTGATTTTAAAAGACGAAATCACAAAAAAAGGTAAAAGGTGGACACATAAGAAGAACTTTGTTCTGCTTTCAATATTAGCCTTTATTCAACTGGAGGGAGGAGTAATTAAAAAAAAATTAAGTAAAATGTGAGTATAATTGATAAAACAATGAAAAGAAAGAATACACTTATTTTGGGCAAAATATTGGGCAATTTATAAATTATGCAATTTTCCAACCTGGCTGTGTCCAAAAAGAGTAAGGGTGTCAATGTGCAACTTCAGTGAATGTTGAATGGTATTTTGAACTGAATAAAAAAACTACATGCATCCTGTTTATCAAAAAGGCGTATCTGCAATGCCTTAGGAATAGCTAAGGGTGTTAACTCAGAAGTTTAAGGTCCTCTATTACTGCTACTAAAATAACGACTCTGACTACTTGCGACCGCGACTACTCATTACTTCGACACGAACTACTTGCAACTGTGACCGCTTCTAATTGCAACTGCTTTCATATTATTTTGAAGAGGTTACTCGTCAACATCAAAACACATTATTTGCAAGCTACTTGTCAAAATTTTTTATAAGAAATAGCACAGGAATAGCTGAGAGTTTTAAATTGAAACTTTCAGGGGTTGTTGAAAGGGATGTAGGAAATTGATTGAGGGGAAGCATGCAACAACCCTAATGGTTCTTTTTAGAACCTCTCCCCCCCCCCTCCCCAGTGAACACTGATAGAAATTTTGAAAATGCTAGTTTGCTCAAGATAGTCAAGCAATTTGACAAAATATATCTTTATGATGCCATGCTCCCTAGTGCCCCTAAGGCAATGATCATAAACTAAAATTTTAAATTGTTTCTGTGCAGAATGTTTCATTGAGAAAGGGGGCGGGGAGGGGAGATGCTAGATGTACTGACTATGATCAACAAGACCAAGGGTATCAAGGTGAAACTTCCTGACATTCTAGCTATTTTGAACAAAATGGCTAATTTTGATCAGGTGTCTCTAGGAAAAGGGCAGCTAAAAAGGGCTGGTTGCCATCAATAACTTCAACTCTTATTAAAAGCACTAGAACCTTAGATTTTCAGTTTAATGAGCACCCTTCAAAATTTCTATGACAACCTCTTAAATGCTGAAAATTATAATAAAATGAAGCCCTATCACTCTTTACTTACATTAATTATTTTTTTTATAAAAAGGCGTTTTATATAAAAAAGTAAAGACGATCAGACCAAAGATCAGAAATAAAGTCTACATCAGACTACATTAAACCAAAGACAATCAGAAATAAAGTCAAATAATTTTTCAAGCATCTAGCTAAATAACCATCCCATAACCATAAATAGCCATCAATATATAAATGAAAACCAAAATAAACAGAAATTGCAATAAAAAAAAAGAATCAAACTCAAAATGGGCGGGAAGTAAAAGGAGTAGGGCTAAGAACAGCGCCTGTGCCTTCTAAAGATCAGAACCTAATTTGGACTTTACTGAAAACAATCCATATTTTGAGCTACATGGTTGATTTAAAAAATGAAAAATATCTAAAATGTGTTTTGTATTCATTAAAGTGCATAGTGTGTTCTAGTCTTTAGAAGGCTGTGATGGTCTTTAGAAGGCTGTGATGGTCTTTAGAAGGCTTTGTGGTAACAAACTGTAAGTAAAGAGAGATGCAGCTCAATAGTAACCAAAAGTCTATAAAATGGAATTTCGATATCAATAGATATATCGAAAGAATTGGCTTATTATGCCGGTTCCAAATATATAAGATTCATTAAGTTCTCAAGTTCTTTCTTTTCTCAAGTTGTTTTATTCAATAAATATAAAAAGCACTGCAATAAACATAAAAAACACTAGTTTAGTGTTACCCATCAAAAGCTACAAGCACAAGAAAATATGCCCGATTTTCAGAAAAGGGGCGAAACATCCCCTAAAAGTCAAGGAATCTTAATGAAAGTTACATAATCAGATACAGTGTATTCGAGAACCCTACTGTAGAAGTTTCAAGCTCTCATCTGCAAAAATGGGGGAATTTGTATTTTTTGCCTGAATAAAGGTCACATAGGCATGTTTTTTTGTTTTTTTTTTTTTTTTCCAGGGGTGATCACATCAAATCAATAGTCCTAGAATATAAGGAAAAGGCCCATTCAAACAGAAATTAAAAGTTTTCTTTTTAAATGACCAAAAAGATTGGAGGGCAACTAGCCCCATCCCATCCCACTTTTTTCCTCAAAATCGTCCAATCACAACTTTGAGATAGCCATTTTGTTCACCATAGTTGAAAAGCCGGTAACTATGCATTGGGGATAACATGACCACCCACAGCCCCTGAAGAAAGGTCCGTAAGTCATGAAATTTGCCCATTGTCTATGTATAGTATTTGTTATTGGTAAGTATAGAGACCTTTTTCAGGGGGGAGGAGGTTGCTGTGGGGGGATTTTACTAAGGGATAATTTTCAATTGGGAGGGAATTTTCTGGGGGGGGGGTGAACTTTTCAAGGGAAATTTTAGATTGGGGGAATTCGCCAGAATTCCTATGAGAAATTATTTTTATTCATGATACTTTATCTTTGCTGACTCAATTTTACATGTGGAGATGTTAATGGTAATTGTAGAAGGTAAATTTTCACTGGGATTGAATTGTCTAGAGAAGATTTATGTGGAGGGAAGCCGGATTTCCTGGCATTATTTAAAAGACGATCAGAAATTAAATTTAAAAAAAAACAAGTTTTTTCAACTGAAAGTAAGGAGCAACATTGAAACTTAAAACAAACAGAAATTATTACATATATGAGGTGGTTATCCTTAACTTACTATAATTTATTCCTTTACTATCCTTCTTAATCCTTTACTCTTTATGCTAAAGTTGCAATTTTTGTCACAATCCTTTAAGAGCAAATCCTGAAAAAAAAGGATCATTTAATTAGATTAATAAAAAACTTTTTTAGAAGTACTAAAAAAAATTTTGCATATAAAGCAAGGTATTCAGAACGGAACAATCCCCTCATATACCAAATGATTTCTGTTTGTTTTAAGTTTTAATGTTGCTTCTAACTTTCAGTTGAAAGAAAGTTCTTTTTTTTACTTACTTCTCTATAAGAATCCAGATTTTGGCTGACTATTTATATGTTGGAAATTTTTTTTTAACAATTTTCAACAACATATGCCCTTTTGAAAATATGGATACACATAGTGTATCTTGATTCAGTTTTACACCTCAACTTCCCCAGAAAATACTTTTTGTTCTAAGACGTTGTATCTATGATATTTTGACAACCTAAAAGCGTCTACTCCATTTTGATTTAAATCAGTAGTACAAGCAAAATTAGTAATTGTAGTAGCTCTGAAAGTTTCACTTAATACTCTCAGTTGTTCTTGAGGTATTAATGAGATGTCTTGTTAACAACCAGCATGCACATAGTGCCTTTTGATTTAGCTTTAAAGCAACATAAACTTTCCCTGAAAGTTTCCACTTTATACCTTATCTGAGTCCAGCGATATTCAGCATTGATATCTTGCAACCTGGTCTATTGGACAACCAGGATGCATTGAAAATACTTTTATTTAGTTCAATATCAACAGTAATAGTAGCAGTAGAAGTACCGTAGTAGCAAAAGCTGTAGTGATATTGATAACCCTGGAAGTTTCAGCTTAATATCCTAAGAACTTGCTGGGACATTGCTAATTCACCCCTTTCATAACTCATGTGTATACAGTGTGTTTTGATTCAGTCCGACACTGCCCTCATGCTTCCCTGTAAGTTTTGCTCTAGGCTGTCCATGAGTTACTCCTGATATGCCCTTTTGATAGCCTCCATACATAAATCATATTTCAATTTATTTCAACATCCCCCTCAGTATTTCCAGAAATTTTTTCTTAATACTCTTAGCTCTAGTAGTGTTAATAGTAGCAGTAGAAGTGGTAGTATTAGTATGCTTATAGTACCTGTTGGTTGGTTCAACACCACCATCAACCTGCTCTGAACTGCAGGCAGATGGGGAAGTGCAGATTTCAACTTAATACTCTAAGCTGTTCCTCAAATATAGCTACTATGTCCTTCTTACCCTTAGGTAGTAAGGCATTAAGTTTTACATTAATACCCTTAGCTTCTGACTAATTTGGATAAAGTAGCTATTTCATAATTTTGACCAGAGTTAAGGAGGTCTAAAAAGGACATCTTTGCCCTCCAAGCACTGTTAAGCATGCTTTAAAAGTTTTAACTTAATACCCTCGGCCCTTATTGATATGTTGCTGATGTGCCCTTTTGACAATCAGCATATACAAAGTGTGTTTTGATTCTGATCAACATCCCCCTCAACATTCCTTGAAATTAGCCACATATAGATGTAGTAGCAGTTCCAGTCACAGCTGTAAATTGTCAATGTCAGAAGTAGTCACTGCTGCAGCCAGTTATAATTGCAGCTGCAATAGTATTAGTGGCTTTGAAAATTCCTAGTTAATACCCTTACCTGTTCCTAAAATATTACAGATACACCTTTTAGATAGCTTGGATAGTTTCTTTTGATTTAGCTCAACATGCCCCTCAACATTACCTAAAATTTTAGCTCAATACCCTTGGCCTTTTTCAACACCAGCACAATCAAACATTCCTCCTTTTCCTTGTGATAAATCATGCATGTAAAAAATAGACAAATAACATAATTTACATTCCTTGCCCAAGGGGCTGTAAGGGCATGGCATCCCAGAAGGCACAGCTACTTGACATTGTGATTAATTTGAATAAAGTGGCTTTTTGAGATTGCTGTCAGTGTGAGAGGGGGGGGGGACTGGTTATCCTCTATACCTTTTCAACATTTCTCTCGACATGTCTTTAAAATTTCAACTTAATATCCTTAGCTGTTAATTAAATTTTGATGTTGTACTCTTTTGACAACCCTCCTGTATATAATGTGTTTCCATTTTGTTTAGCATCCCCCCAACATTTTCTATAAGTTTTAAATTAATACCTTTAGCCTTTTTGGAGACTCAGGATCAAATATACCCCCTTTTCCAAATAACCAACGTTATATAGACAATGAGCAACTTCTATAGTTTACAACACATACACTGAAGATTGTGGGGGTTATGTCATCCCTGAAGGCATAGTTATTTGAATTTTTTATTTTTGGACAAGAACGCTATTTCAAAATTTTGATAAGATATATTTGGGGGGGGGGAGGAACAGCTAAAAAGAGATTTGGAGAGATAGTGGTTTCCCTCTGACTATCTTTCAAAATCAACCAAAACATGCCCCACAAGAAAAAACTTAGTGCCCTTAGCCATTCTTGAGATATTCCAGATACACCTTTTTGATAAACTGCATCCACATAGTATCTTTTGATTTAATTGAATATGCTTTTCAATACTCCCCTAAGGTTTTACCTTACACTTATTATTAAAGTATATTAAGGTAAAACATTAAAGTATCCTTATAATTTTTTACCACATGCAGAATTAAATATTTCTTGTTTCCTAATGATGAATCCCACATATAAAAAAGACCAAAATGCATAATTAAAAATCCTTGCTCTGGGGCTTGTGGGGGGGCATTACATCCCCGAGCCATAGTTACTAGACCTTTCAACTATTTTGAACAAAATTGCTGTTAAAAATTTTGTGCAGTGTTGAAGGAAGGAATTAGTGTTGTAAAATTACAGTAAAATAAAAACTTGATCAGTAAAATTGGTAAAACGAGGAAAATAGGGTAACCCATGGTAGTCCCTGGGAAATATAGGGTAAGAGTTGCCCTGTAGCTACAAGACCAGTTGAATATTTTTTAAGCATTAATTTCAGCTTTTAATGAAATATTTTGATGATTCTGATTTTCCTGGGCTTAAAAAAGGTAATGCCCCTTCATTTAGAGTTTCATCAGTTTAATTAACAGTCTGGTTTATCTCTTTGATAATCTTTGCCTAGGGTAGTACCTCAGCACTTGAACAGTGCCTGATTTTGGACATCCATTTTGTAAATAAAAAACCTTATTTGGAAGTAAAATCATATTAGCAATTTTTCTATATTTAAACCTAAGAAATGTTACCCTAACAACCATTCGTATTTAAATAGCTACATTCAGCCACATTTCCCATATCACGTTTATGTTATTTTTCATTTATTTATAAAAGCACCAAATACAAGTAAAAAATTGGTGGGTAACACCTTGATTGAATAAGCACTGAATCATAATATTCAGTCATTTTCAATCATTAAGATCATCTTCAACAGGGTCTGCTGGCAAATCTAGCTCCTCTCCTTCAGAATCAGATGAATGTGCCTGTTCTGTTGCACCCCCCCCCCCCCTTGTAAAATAACCTCCAACAAAAGTCCTGGATATGGACCTGAGGATTATATATCAATTTCTACCTCCAACCTCCCCTTGTCTTTCTCAGAACTAATTCTGTATTCTTAAGATTATTTCAAAACAACTGCTGAAACACAAGGACCATTAAACTAGAATAAGAATTTCTATAAGACACTGTAGTCAGTAACAACACATTCGGTAGCAATTGGTTGAAAAAAAAGCTAAATCTTAGAAAATACTACTAAAACTTTCAATATCCAATAGCTAGTTTGCGTTGACTCTTTTTGTTACCTGCCTGGAAATCAGGGACAAGCAGCCCCCTCCAGGCTTGAAATGGAAAAATAATCTTTCCATGCTGTATACAAATGCTAATGTACTTTCAAACAAACTTGATGAACTGTATTCTTCGGTAAATTTACAGAAACCTGATAGTTATTATGACTGTGGTGCTTCCAAAGTACTGCATCAATCCTGAAGCACATTTCTGTCAATTGAGTAATTATAAAATTGTGCACAACAACCATTAAAAAAGAGGAGTTTTTAGGCTATTTATGTTTTGTCATCATCAGAATTGAAATATATAGAAGGTGATATTTTGTTTACTAGTAAATTAAGTGAAGTAATTAGTGTGGAAGTTAAGTTGCCAGGAGTATCCCAAAATGTGAGGAATGTGGGCATATATCTAAGTCCACCTAGAAATGAATTTAGTATGATAAATGACAACCACCTGCTGAGTTATCTGTTGTACCTTTTGTCTGTTCCCTCAAAAAAATTTTTTTTTTGTGACTTCAATGCACAAAATATTGACTGGTCATCCCAAGCTACATCAGGGTGGAACAGAGTTTTGTGTTTAAACTTGTGCAAACCTTACAGGATAGTTTTATGTACCAGCATGTTGCTGATCCCACAAGACTCAGAAGTGATTCCACTCCCCATGTACTAGGCTTGGTGATCACAAAATCTCCAGATGACATAGTAGACCTTAAGATGCTGCCACTTCTAGGTAAAAGTGACCATATAGTTATGTCTCTATCAATGAATGCATGTGCATCAGTGAACTCTGGTTCTAAATTTTATTATGATTACAGTAAGGGTTGTTACAATGAAATTCAAGACTTTATCTATTCTGTTTCTATTGTTGAGGAGCTTCAGTCTAGTAATGCAGATGTGGATGTTGCTTTTGAGTTTATCCAAGATGTTATAAAAGAAGCATGTGATAGGTTCATTCCATGTTATTACATAAAAGAAGGTACAAGAAAAAGAAGATGACTACCAAAATTTGTACTTAATGCTATTAGTGATTATATAAACAATGGAGACAGTATATGTTGGAAAAAAACAAAGACTTGTGTTGTGCATATAAAAGGGCTTGGAATTGTGCCACTTGATCTCTATGCATAAATAAGGAATCACTCAAATTGTCAATCATTACTAACATTTGAGGATGTCCAAAGAAGTTTTGAAAATATGTTAATAGAAACAGGGCTGATTCCTTGACTGATTTGTGCATTTTTGATGACCCAGCTACTAGTGGATTAATAACCAATGATCAGAAAAAGGCTGATGTGTTTAATCAGGCATTTTGTCAGTTTTTGTAAATCCAAATGATCTTCAAGCAGGCAGTCCACCCAATTTTACTAAATTTGTTTCAGCAATTAGTGCCTTTTGATGACTGATATTTCTTTAGAGTGGGTTTTAAAAATTCTCCATGATCTTTCTGTTAATAAAGCTCCAGATATAGATGGTATTTCTAACACTTTTCTTCAGAAGACAGCCATGTGTTTAGCTGAACCTTCTGTATTTTTGTTTAACTGTTGTATTGAGTGGTAAATGTCCCTGAGCATGGAAAAAAGCAGTTGTAAAGCCAATCTATGAAGGAGGATCTAAGTCCCAATTTGCAAATTATTGCCCAATTTCAAACACCTCAATTTTTTTGAGAGTTCTTGAAAAGATTATTGTATATCAGATACATGACTACTTTGAGCAAAATAAATTATGGCATCTGTCACAACATGGTTTCAGAAAAAAACAGGTCATGCAATATGCAGTTGCTAGCAGTTATAAAAGATTTCCAAAACATGGCTGATTTTGTTTTGAAGTTTGATTGCTTGTACATTGACTTCAGTAAAGCTATTGACAAAGTTTCAATTAGTTTGTTGCTTGAAAAATGTGAAAAGTATGAGCTTGGCAGTAGAATTTTAGTGTGGATTAAAGATTACTTATAAGGCCATTCCCAGCAAGATACAGTTGGTAGTGCACTTTCAAGTGAGAGCCCAATTTTGAGTGGTGTGCCACAAGGCAGTTTTTTGGGCCCAATGTCATCTTGTTTGTTTCTCAATGATTTGCTTGAAGTAATGTGCCACTCCACTGTCAAACTGTTTGTGGATTATGTAAAACTGTATAAAAGTTTCATCTTCCCAGTAGATGTTGCCCTTATTCAAGAGGATCTGAATGCCCTAAATGATTGGTGTAAATTGAACTCCATGTTCATAAACCATCAAAATGTTTTGTACTTCATTACTTTTTGAAAAGCTTGACTTATTGTTATTTTCTTGGTGATATACCTGTTTCATCTGCAGATTCAATAAGAGATTTAGATATTCACTTTGATAACTAGTTGAAGTTTCACAAGCATGTGTCAATAATTTTGAAAAATGCTAATTTTACTCTGCTTTGAATTAAGAAAAGTTTCATGAAATTTAACCTTCAAACTTTTATGACCCTATACAAGACAATAGTATGCCCAGTGGTATAATATTGTTCCTCTGTGTGGTATCCAACATTGAAAAGCAAATTGAAAAGGTGCAACATTGGGCATGAAAGTTTGTGTCATATTTGAGTAATTTACTGTATCAGCACCAACTGCAATGTTTGGGACTTCCTTCCCTGTAGTTTCAACAGGACAGATTAACCTGATCAATACATTCCATATTATGAATGGTGTTGATAATGTGGACTGGGCAGATTTCTTCAAGCTTAGTCATTATTTAGCCACTTGACAAAACTTGCATAAACTGTATCAGCTGCAAGTTGACAAGAAAATGGGTCAATGTAGCTTTATTAACCAAGCAACAAAACTTTGGAATAGTTTACCTGATACCATAGTTTCTGTGCAAATGATGCAAACATTTAAGTGCTCTTGTTGAAACTGAGTTCTATGAAAAACAGTTTCTGTAATATAGTTAGCTGCATAGTTGTTTCACTGAAGAATATTTTTTTTTTGTTTTGCAGTCTTGCTGTTGAGTTGTTATCTCTTGTATTTGTACTATAACAAGCCTATGGCTTTCTCTTGGGCTGAATAAAATAAATAAATATACACCTGTCAAGTGGGCAAATTTCTAAGACTTAGAAATCAGAAGAGGGTTAATAGAGAAGTTTGGCAATATCTTCCCAGAGTATGTTTTTGGCCCTGGATTCATTATTGAAAGCTCATTTTCCTAGCCTAACCCCTTTCCAAGAAAGCAAAAAGTAGCTAAACTAGAATTTTACCAAGTTCAATTTTCCTAAACTAGCTAACTACATTTCAAGATAGCAAAAAGTAGCTTGTTGAGAATTTTACAAAAATTTTGATCAGATGTATTTGGGGAGAAAGCATGGGGGGCTGGTTGCCCTCCTATCACTTTTGACTCTTAAAGAGGCCACTAGAACTTCCAATTGCTGATCAAATTTCAATTTCTCTCCTATTCTTATATTATCACACCTTCTATACAGAGTACCTCTGGAGAAAAAACAACAGCAATAGGGTAAATTTCTAGGTGGCCAATAATTGCTTCAATTGCAAATTGCATCTTGAGCCCTTAAAGGGGCCTCAAAGGTATTTTGTTTTTGTAGCCACATAAAGAAGTTATTAACACTAGTTAAGTTATTGAAAAGTGGTAAAAACATATCACTAGTTTATAAATAAGTTGTTCAAGGGTAATATATCCAAGTAATACTTATTTAAAACAATTCTAATTTTATTTATTAGGCAACTCAAATATAGGCCTAAACTATTTTCCTCCCATTTCAAGTTTTTCAAATGCTGTTGACAAAAATAGCACTGAATTTTGTGATTCAGAACTTTGCTGTCAACAATTCAGGGTATATTCCAATTCAACATATATACTTCCATATTAGGGGGGAGGGGGGTGTGCAGTGGCGGATCCAGGGGGCACACACACAGCCCTAGCATAGTCTAAAGTAGCATAATTTACTTAATTAACTCAAGTTTATGTTAACTAAACTTGCTCCTAATGCAAATTTATTGGATCAATCTATTTTGCATCCCCTCCCCAATTTTTTTTTTATCAACCTAATTTGCACCCCCCCCCCCCCCTAAGAAAAATCCGGGATCTGCCCCGGGGGGGTGGGGGTTAAGTTAATGGGAAATTTGCAGTGGGCCATATAATTTAGCTAGGATGAAAGTGGAAACATAATTTGATGGTTTTTGTTTATGCTTTTATATAGCCTAATTCATTTGAATACCTTTGGTGCCCCTTTAAGGGCTCAAGATGCAATTTGCAACAGAATTGATTATTAAAGAATGAAAGAGCATAAAAAAGGTAGGCTATCAAATGATTTTTCACTTTCATCCTAGCTAAATTAGGCTATAGTGCCACCTAGAAATTTGCCAACAATAGTATGTTTACTCTGCTTTAGCCCTTTTACTGTAGGCAATGCAATAGCATTGCCTATTGTTTGGGCTTCCTACTGTTCAGTCAAGGTAGCTGTAAGGTAGTCCAAGCACTAGGCTACTCAGTAGAAGAGAGATAGGAACAACTCATAATGCCCTGGTTTAATTGGCAGTATCTCTGCATTCTACACTGCAGAGTGCAAGGGTAGCTAAACTATAGATTTTCCAAAAACTGAAAGTAATTTCACCAGTTTTCTTCCACAATTTAAAAAACTGAGCTGAAACTGAAATTATTCTTCAAAATTCCATGCTCCGATCAGAATTCAAAATTAGCACAGCCAGTGCTTCCATTTTGTCCCTACCATTCTTCCGATCGGTCAGTTTAAAAAGTCTGAAAATTCCGACACCCGATCACAGAAATTTCGACATTTTTTCCGACACAACAATGGTCTAAAATCCAACAAATTTCCGACTCCAACCGAAAAACCTGACAATATTCTGTTGCATAGGAATATTTTTCTTTTCACAAGAAACGCTTGTACACTCTCTGTCCTATGGCTCCTCCTCCCTCAATGGTAACATATATATCTTTACCATTCAAAAAAAAAAAAATAGCACCTTATTCACACTCACTTTTGTTCCTTTTCACCTCATATATTCTGAAAAATTCATATAAAATCCTTTATTCCTCAAATACAAAACAAACCTTCATCATTTTTTTTCTTTTTTTAGATGCACTTTTTAACTACACTCAACGCACTCCTCCACCATCGCGTTGGCTTTTACACTTTTGAGTAGTTTTAAGAGGAAAGCATCGACCTCTAAATCATGGGACACATGTCTTTTTCTTTTCATGCCAAACTTGGTCTGCATAATTGAAGTAATGGTCATACGTAAGAACGAGTTTCCATGATCTGTTTTAATATCTTTCAAGGTTGAAAAGAACCGCTCTACAATAACGTTCAAAAATGGCAAGGTCAGGAGGTATTGGACAATACTGATTATGTTAGAGAACCTCTGAATACCATTTGGTCTTTTTATAGAAGCCACGTGACGCCAAAAATCACAGACATCTGTCACATTTGGAAGATGAAAAAGCTGTAAACTCTACTATCTTTCGTCCATCCCACGACGGTGCACTATATTTCTGTAGAATCTTTTGCAGAAGACCAATTGCACCTATGTCCAAAGCTTTCGTAGGTTCCCTCACTTGCTTCTTTGGTCCTATATTTGTGTTCAGAAAATTACACTAAAACTAAAGTATATTCTTATAGATTTTCCTAAAGAATTCGACTTTTACCCGTGCAATGGTGCTACGTGATAAAAAAAAAACAAAAAAACTCCTGTATGTTGTAAGCATGCCCTTTCGCATATTTTAGTCTGTGGACAAAATCGCTTCGGACTTCGAAATTTTCTGTAAAAAAATAATATTGACCAATTTTTTATTTTTCTAGACCTTTTTTTGTACTGAAGAAGAATTTTAGAGCTATCAGAATCAAAAGGCTGTTCTCTTCGGAGAAAAAAATACTTGCCACAAGTTTCCAAAGGTTCGGCCAGTTCAAAATGTAAAAAAAAAATCAAGGTCCAACTTAAGGCAGTGTAGGACCGGATAAAAGTTTGAACAAATTGGCTTGTCATGGTCAGCTGAGTATAGGATATCTATGTTCTATTGTGGCAACTTATAAAGGTGTCAACCACGTTTACTATTTTTTTAATGCTAGATATACTTGTATTTAGTATTTTTTTAGATTTTATAACATTTTGAACCTGTGAAGCATTGAACCATCATAGCATCATAATATTTGCACTTATTTGTAAAGACCAGTGAAAAGACGCTGAATATTTATCTTTTTGAATAAAGTCAATCGCATCAAAATACCTTACTCAAAAATATTTAGTGTGATTTACTTATTAGGTCTGAATACTGAAAATCATGTCGTGCCGAAATGCTTGTCATTTTCAAAAACTGTCATTGGAAATTTTAGTGGCGAAGAAAGACAAAACGTAGGGGACAAGAAAAAAGACACTTCCCAAGAAAGAGGGCACAAAGGGAAAATGTCAAGTTCAGGTACTCCTGGTTGCACAAATCTCCTTTTAAAAGATATATTTGAAAACAAATATTCTAATTAAGAGGCTTTCTGTTTCTGATGCAGCCAGTCCTTCTGCTGGGGTAAATCCAAATTTCGAATACGTGCTAAGTGTAAAACAAAGTGAAAGTAAATTAAAACTTTGGGTAAGCTCCGCAGAAATATGGATCATGCCCGTATCACAAAGACAGAAACCAAAAAGACAAGTCTAAAAGCAAAGTTTGTTGCTTTGATTGTCAAAAACCTCCTTCTTTTGCAATTCGTAGAAAAATCCCTCGGCTTTTTTGACACGCACGTCTGATGTAGAAAAAATCAGGCTCGGCAAGCAAAATTTGAGAAATATAAATAGTCAGGTCTTAGGATCAAACTACAATCAAATTTAACGCGATAAGTGGAGATTGACATCTTTTTATCTGATTATTAGTAAAACAACTGATGGAACTTTGAGAAATTAATTTAATATTACAGTTTTCTCTGTTATTTTAGATACCTTTTATTTACCGCTGTTATCCTCACTTTTGTTTAAACCGGTTCATTCTTAAATTGAATCGAGTGCGATGAAGCCAAGAAGTCAAGAGATATAGCCAAAAATAACAGAAATAGGGTATCATCTTTGAAGGCTTGTAATGGGCTTAAAATTGAAGTTCCGAGTAAAGCGAGTATTATATTCGGAAAAAGCAAGGAAAAAGGCATTGAGTCGTATGTTCACCTTATTCGTAGGTCAGTAGCACAAACTGCGCTAATTTTACCAAAAATATTAACGTTTATTTCTAACAAAAATAAAAAAATTGTGTTCTCACAAAAGTTCACAAAACCACAATTGTGTTTATCCACAATTGTTCACAAAAAAAATTTATTCTTACAATATTGTTGGTCAACATAGAAATTTGGTTAAAAAGAAATTTGTTAACAAGTTAATAGTTAACAATTTGTTAAATAGTTAACAAGAAATTTGGTTTACCAGGAAAAGTGTCTAGTAGGAGCAGAATACAAGCATTCAACAGATGGCACATTCTCCAGAAAAATTTAAATCTTGAGCACGGTATATCACAAAATGTCTTCCAAAATATTTACACCTACAAACCAAATTAGATTGACAAATGTAGCCGTTGTAAGGATGAAAAAGGCTGGAAAACGTTTTGAAATAGCTTGTTACAGAAATAAAGTCATTTCTTGGAGAGAAAAGTTGTAAGTTTAGGTTAGGCTGTCTAGCCATCGGTAGCCTAGATAATTGATGGGCAAAGGCACAGGTTTCTGACCTTTATGTTACTAGGGCGCCCTATAAATTGGAATTTCTAGCTCATGGGACTTGGTTAAACTTTAGATAAGCTGCCTTTTGCTATCTTTGAAAAGTAATTAGATTAGGAAAAAAGTGGTTAGCATGTCTTGGGAAGGTGTTTCAAAGTACCTACCTCCAATGGTAAATATTTACGATATCATATTATTGACTTACGAATAAAGTGAATATACCACTTGATGCCTTTTTTTATGCCCTTTACAAATATAATAATCACTCACTGACCTTTGATGACCTAAAAAGTCTGTGTTATAAAAGTTAGACCTTTCAAAATTGATCTTCTGCTTAAACAAATTACAAAAAAAAGTATTTTCAGCTTAACAACTTTGCTCAATCCTAATTTATGAGGTTTCAAAACATCTGCAAATTCATTTCCTAAATTTAGAAAAAAAAAACATTGAATTGGGTAATAATTTCACTCAAATAACAGGAAGTAGGCTATGTTTTCAGAACCAAAACAGAAAAAAGAAACTGAAAAATAAAGTATAATGTTGTCTTTTCAAAATTCCAATAGTTACAGACCTGTTAAGTAGACAAATTTCAAAGACTTAGAAATCAGAAAAGGGTTAAAATTACTTATTTCAAGAACTCACTATCACAACCCCTAAACAACCAAATTTGTATTTCAAAGTAACATAAAAATTAAAAAAGGACAAAACAAAAATATGTAAAACAAGTCAAAATACAAAAAAAGTTATTTAAAAATGTCTTGAAAACACAGAAAAGAAGGAAAATGAGAAAGATATGCAAAATATGGCCAATGCCTGTATAAGTAATAGAATGAGACAAGCTACTGAAATTTTTTTGGCAATGTGGTGGATTAAAGTTTTTTCATATCAGGAGGTATATTGGCAAATAGGGGACATGATAGAAAAGAGCTGAGAAACAGCCTGAGGTAGACAGAATCAGGGTAGGGAGTTTCTTTTTGGGTGACTTTTTTCCATTTGCTATTGCATTATTTGAAAAACAAAGGCATAACATAACTGTCCTGCACTCCATACTTCTAACCTAGCTTTTTTAGAAGACAAGAATATGAAACTTGACCTCTTTAAAAAATTATTCACAGGGCTCTTTTTAGGATGGTCTCAATTTTATCTGACTATTCCTGGGAGATGCCAGGGTGCCAAACTGGACAAGCATATTTAAGGTGACAGTAAACAAAGTTAGTAAATTGTCTAAAGCCAAACATAAATAAGCACAATTCATTTAGGAGTTTAAGTAGAAAGATGAACACATCAGCTTTACTAATTTTAATAATATCCCTATTTAAGAGGATTCAATACCTTAAAATGCTTAAAGGATTATACTATCTTGTCCATTATAATCCCTTTTAGTTTGTGTAGAAAAACTATATACAATTTATAGGGTGCTCTTGCCATAACTTTTAGAGCTTTGACAAGAGATCTGAAAAAAATGACAGAAAACTAAAAGCTGGCACCCACTTTCCAGGAAATATTAGAAAAAAACATTTAAATTCTCTTATTTTGTGCCAGAGATACAGATATTCAGATTTGAGAAAACTTATATCATTAGAAAGTATAGGTTTTGTTTTTTTATTGAACACAGCATTATTTTATTTATTTTTTAGTTCAAGAAAGAGCAGTCCCTAAATATATTCTTGCATACCTGCTTGAAAACATTATAAATCAGCTTAAAAGAAGTATCATTTGAATAATTTGACAGCTTTGGGAGTTCCCTCTTGTGATAACTGCTTTGATTGAAACCTGGCCAATACAGGATGCATAGTATTTATGCTTTCGTTACATTGAATGCATAGTGCTAGAGATTATATGGTTTCTTTATTTAAAACTAGCCTCTTGTTAGATTTTTGAACTGTTGACACATCTATGACTCCTATTTAATTTTTTAATGAAACTGCTTTTGGGACTCTTATCTTTAAGATGTTTAGTCAACTTATCTAGCTAATTTATATTGGAGACATTCAGCCAAAATTGAGACTCACAAAATGACTTCTAAGATATCAGATCCCCTTAAATTAGAAGATTTTGTGATACCAAGTAATTTGAAGGAAGAAGCAGAAGCTGTGGGGGGAAGGATTAAGAAACAGGTTTATAGATTTATGGTAATTATTGGCATTATCTTGGATGTAAAAGGGCTTACTTTCATAGTCAGTGGCATCATGCACAGTATCATTGAGGATGTTCATAAAATTTCTATAGGCTAGTTGGTTTCATTGACCATTAGATAATCAGCAAATTTCTACTCTGTCCAGAAGTTCCTTAGCAAGGATTTTCATCAACTGAAAAAGAAGGGAACCAAGGAAAATACCTTGGGATACTCTATTCTGGACAGGGTGAAGATTTGAATTGTGATTCAGATATTTGAATATTTGAGGTCTATTTGATAAGAAGGAGCCAGCCAATTTCATCTGAAAAAAGTCAATATTGAATTAAGTGGCAAGTTTCTCAACTAATATATCATGATTAGCAAGGTCAAATGCCTTATGAAGATGAATGGAAGTTAAATTTGGCTGGTGAGTAAGCTTTTCAAGAAATATCCCAATGGTGTCTATAAGATAAATAAGGTAATGGGAAGTTGAAGGACCTTTGAGGTTCCCAAATTTTCTAAAGTCAGCAAGAGGCAGGATTTTTATATATAGGGGCAATATCTTTGAAACTGGGCTTTTCTGGAAGTAGAGTCAATATGATACAACAGGTAATGGGAAGCCAAAGTCCATTTGAGACTCTTGATTGCCTAAGGCAAGAGGAAGAATTTCTTTTACCTTTGCCAATCTGCAAAGAATCCCTTATATAATTTTGAAAATATAGGGCTGAGAAATTTATGGCAAACACCTTCAAAACTAACCCTTGTGTTTTCCTTTTTGAGAATTTTATGAAACCCTGTTTCCATATTTGTGGAAATTTTCCAGACTTGGTAATGTTGTTTGGAATGACAGACAAGGGCTTTGACTGGATTAATTTAAAAACCTTTTTCCAAAATGAAACTCAAAACAAACAGAAGTTACTATAAATAGCTCAGTCAAACTCAAAACGAGCAAAAATTAACGCGAGTAGGGATGATAACCCCCATGTCTTCTCAAGACCAGAACATTATTTGCACTTTACTCATGTTGCAGTGGATCCTACACCTGGATCCACTTGCACTCTTTTCTTTATTTAAATTGTGAGAGCAGAAATGGTTATTTCAGTAGCCACAAAAGTTTCAACGTTTTGCCCCCAGCCGTTCTCGATATGTTGCTGAAGTGTCTTATTGGCAATCATAAACATATTGCCGTTTTACTTATTTTATACTAACAGTAAGTTTTAAAGTATAATATGCCATTTGCATAATGGTGAGTGGTTGACATGCCAAATATCCCTAAAGACATAGTTGCTGGAGTGTTCTGCTATGCTGAGCAAAACAGCTGTCTCAAAATTTTGACTGGATGCATTTGGAAAATGAATGGGGTTGACAGAAGGGCTGCTTGCCCTCCAGTCTCTTCTTACTCTTAAAAAGGGCACGAAAACTTTTAATTTTGAATCGAATTAGCTCCTTTAAAAGTTTCAATGATATTTCTAGCTATTATAGAGTGGTGCTGCCTATGATACTGCTTATATGCTCCTTTGCAAACCTGCTTGCATACAGTTTTTGTTTAATTAAAATTCCTAAACATTCCCTACAAGTTTCATCTTAATAACCTTAGCCTCATTAGTTACAGTAACTGTAGAGGTAGCATTAAAAGTATACATACATATAGTGCCTTCTGGCCAGTTCAATATCCCCCACAACTTACTCTTAAAGGTCTATATTAATACTATAAGTTGCTCTTCAGATATTGCTTTGCTACCTTTTTGAAAGTCCACATGCTCGTAGTTTGTTTCGATTTAGTTCAACATCCGCCTAAATATTCCTTAGAAGCGTCATCTTAATACCTTTAGCTTGCGCAGTAGTGATAGCTGTAGCAGCATTAGTAGCAGGATGCACATAGCACCTTTGGTTTCTTCAACATTCCCTTCTACACACACGGAAAGGTTCAGCTTAATACATACCATCAACCGTTCCTGAAGCATTTCTGATGCATTTGTTTGACAGCCTGTATGGGCATAGTGTGTTTTAAATTAGTTCCATACAGTTTCTATGTATCCCAAATTTTTCACCTTAATATCCTTGTTTTTAATAGCAGTGGTAGTGGTAGTAGTAGTAAAATTAATAGTAGTGTAAGCTTTAGTGGCAGTAGTAGTAATAGAAGTAGTAATAACAGTAAAAGTAGTAGTAGTGTAAGTAAAAGCAGTAGCATTAGGATTCAAGTGCTTTCTTTTGGTTAGTTCACCATCCCTCACAACAAGCCCTATTTGTTTCAACTTCACACCCCAAACAGTTCCTAAGATAATGTTATTGCACCCTTTTGACAACCTGCATACAGAGGGCATGTTCTGATTCAGTTTATCTTCCTCCCTCAAAATTTCTTGAAAATTTCACTTTCATACCCTTAGGCATAGTTGTAATAGTAGTTATAGTAGTAGTATTGTTATTATTAGTAATAGTATTGAATAGCAGTAGCACTACTAGCAGCAGTAGTATAACTTAACCTATTGCCTTTTATTTCAACTTAATACAATTTGCCATTGCTCTGACATTGCTGAGATGTCCTTTTAATAACCTGTATGTTCATATACTTCTTGAAATTTTCATCTCAATGCTCTTAGCCCTACAAGTAGTTACAATAGAAGTAGTAGTAGTAGTAGTAGTAGCAGTAGTAGTATTAAATGTAACAGTAGAAGTAGTATTACCAGTAGCGTACACATATTGCCTTTTGGTGAGAGGATCTTCCCCTTTAAACATTCTCTGAAAGTTCCAGCTTAATACCCAAATCAATTCTTGAGATATGCTATTTTGACAATATGCATGCACTTAGCCTCTTTTGATTTAGTTCAAATTTCCCCTCAATACTGTAAATGGAGTAGTGTGGTAGTAGTAGTAGTATTGGTAGCATTCAAATATTGCCTTTTTGATCATCTCCCTTATTATTTCCTGAATTTTCCAAATGAATATACTCAGCTATTCTTGTGTTACACCCTTTTTACAATCCGTATACACATAAAGTGTTTTGATTTAGTTCAACACTCCCCTCAACATTCTCGGAAAGCCTCTCCTGAATAATCTTTGTCTTTTTAGAAAGTAAAGTTCAAACATGCATACCTTTCTCAATAACATATACTAGGTGTAAAAAATAAACAATTTGCCTAACTTTACAGCCCTTGTCCTGAAGACTGTGGGGAGGTTGACATCCCCAAAGACATAATTACTGGACCTTTCAACAAGGCTGAACAAAATAGCTCTCTTAAAATTTCAATTGAATATGTTTTGGGGAATGATAGGCCTTGGGGGAGTGGGCTGATTGCCCGTCATTCACTTTTGACTCTTAAAAAGGGCACTAAAACTTCCAATTTCCAATCAAATAAGCTCCATAAGATCCAAAGTTTATACGACTACCCGTTCCATAAAGACCTTATATGCCCTAGGCATACCTTACAATCCTTGCCAATGGGCTCTGGGGGATTGTGTCCACCCTTGCACTGAGGGCTGTGAGGGGGTTGTCATCCTCAAAGACATAATTTCCAGACCTTTCAATTATGCTGAACAAAATGGCTATCTCAAAATTTTGATTAGATGTGTTTTGGGAATATACAGGTGTGGGGAGCAGCTTGTTGCCCTCCAATTACTTTTGACTATTAAAAATGGCCCTTTCAATTTCCAATTTAGTGAGCCTTTTTTGAAGTTTCTACAACCACAAATGGCCATCTCGAAATTTCTATCAGATACATTTCAGGAAAATACAAGGTGTGGGGTGGTTCTGCCCTCTGATCACTTAGAATTTTTGAAAAGGGTACTACAATTTCTGATTACCAATTCAATGAGCCCCCTCCAATGTTTACACAACCACCCTTTCTATAAAAACTTTATATGGCCCCAGAGCATAACTTACAACCCTTGCCCAGAGGACTGGGGGGGGGTGGCGTTGTCACCCTCAAAGACATAATTTTCGGACCTTTTAACTATGCTGAGCAAAATGGCTATCTCAATATGTCGACTGGACGTGTTTGAGGAAATGGTGGGCATGGGAGGGGGGTTAGTTGCCCTCTAATTACTCTTGACTATTAAAAGAGGCACTAGCCCCTTGAATTTTCAACTGAATGAGCCTTTTCAAAAGTTTCTACAACGACAAATGGCCATTTCAAAATTTCTATTAGATGCATTTAAGGAAAGTACAAGGTGTGGAGGGGCATGTGCCCTCCAATCTTTTTGAATATTTAAAAGGGTACTAGAACTTCTGATTACCAATCCAATGAGTCCCCTCTGAAGTTTAGACAACCACCTTTTCTATAAAAACTTTACATGCCCCAGGGAATAACTTACAACCCTTGAGGGCTGTGGGGGGGGGCGGTTGTCATCCTCAAACACATAATTTCCAGGACTTTTAACTACGCTGAACAAAATGGCTATCTCAAAATTTTGATTGGATGTGTTTGGGGAGATAGTAGGCGTGGAAGGGGTGTTAGTTACCTTCTAGTCACTTTTTACTATTAAAATGTGCACTAATCCCTTCAATTTTCAATTGAATGAGCCTTCTTAGAAGTTTCTACAACAACAAATAGCCATCTCAAAATTTCTATCAGATGCATTTTGGGAAAATGCGACGTGTGTGGGGGGATAACTACCCTCTCATCACGCTGAATCTTAAAGAGGGCACTAGAACTTCTAATTACCAATCCAATGAGTCTCCTCTGGAGTTAATATGGTCACCCTTTCTATGTCTTAATTAAAAAAAACTTTTTCCACAAAATAAGTTTTTCAAAGAAAAGTAAAGAACTCCATTAAACCAAAAATGAGCAAAAATAAAATCAAATAATCTACCAAGTGTGAAACTAGCACAAAACAGGATCAATATATAAATGAAACTCAGAACGAAAAGAATTTACAATGAATAACCGAGTTAAACTCAACATGAGAAAATATTAACATGAGTAGGGCTCAAAACCCCTATGCCTTCCCAAGGCCCGAACATAAATTTCATTTTACTGAAAAAAAATATAATTTTTTTTACTTTTATAACTTTAATAAATCAAATGATATTAACATTTTGATTAATAAATATCAGTATATGTATATTAAACTGACAATGCACATTCATTTGTATTTTTTCAGTAAAGTGCAAATTATGTTCTGGCCTTGGGAAGACATAGGGGTTTTGATCCCTGCTCATGCTAATTTCTGCTCGTCTGAGGAGGGGAGGTGTTGAGGAGGGGACAGCCCCTTTCATATATGGAATAAATTCTGTTCGTTTTAAGTTTTAATGTCGCTCCTTACTTTCAGTTTAAAAAACTTGTCTTTTTATTTAATTTTTGAAGGTTTTTGAATTAATACAGGTTTTGGTTTTGGCTCACCGTACATGAATAATTAAAACGAAATTTGCGTATTAATTTTACTTTTTTTGGTTAAACGGCTTTCTCGAAAGTTGTTTAATTTTATTTACGAACGTTTTTATTAGTAATAAATATACATAACTTATGAATTAACTTACGTAACAAACTTCTATATTCGTTTATTTTTATTACGTAAATTAGGGGGTTTGCCCCCTAGTCAATACCTTGATCTTTACGCTAAAGTATTAGCTCTTATGAAATTACTAAAAAAACTTTAGCGTAAAGAGCGAGGTATTGAATAGGGGGCAAACCCAATCATATACGTAATAATTTCTGTTTGTTTTAAGTTTTGAAGTGCTCCTTACTTTCAGTTGAAAAACTTGTTTTTTTATTTAATTTCTGATCCTTTTTTTAAATAATGCTGGGAAATCCGGTGCCCCCTTCGTAGCAATTTCCCTTCCCTCATGAAAACTTCCTCCATGGGAAGATCCTCCCAAGTAACATTCGAACCCCCCCCCCCCCCACACTACCAGAAAAACTCCCCCCTGAAAATGTCTGTATACTTCCCAATAACCAACACTATATATAAACATTGGGCAAAGTTCATAACTTTCAGCTCTTCCCCTGGTGACTGTGGGGAATTAATCATACTCAAAGACATAGTTATTATATTTTTCGACCATTTTTAACAAAATGGCTATCTCAAAATTTTTATTGGGTGACTTTGGGAAAAAAAGAGCGTGGGAGGGGGCCTAGTTGCCCTCCATATTTTTCCACTTAAAAAGGGCACTAGAACTTTTAATTTCCGTTCGAATGAGCCCTCCTTTGATAAAGAACACTGGGTTGATACGAGCACCCCTGAAAAAAAAACAAAAAACAAATAAACACGCATCCGTAATCTTTCTCCTGGCAAAAAATACAAAATTCCACATTTTTGCAGATAGGAACTTGAAACCTCTACTTTAGGGCTCTCTGATACACTGAATCTGACGTTGTGATTTTCATTAAGGTTCTGTGACTTATAAGGGTTGTTTCCCCTTTTTTCAAAAATAAGGCAAATTTTCTCTGGCTCGTAACTTTTGATAGGTAAGACTAAACTTGATGGAAGTTACATATTTAAAATCAGCATAAAAATCTAATTCTTTTGATGTAGGGGAGAATGGGGCGAAATTGGACAGGGGCAAACTTGGACGTCGAACCTGACAACTAGCCTATTGCTTCTATCGATCCACAAAAAATAGGGTTGATGGGGATTATGTGTGTCTACATTGGCGGGAAGTTTGAAATCTAACAGAACTGTTGACACCCGGATAAGAGGTAAGAAAGTTTTTAGATGGTTAAAAAAAATCTGGGGGTTGCAACATTAGTTCGATTTGCGTTAACAAAAGGTGGTAGTTTTTTTTTGTTGTTGGTGTTGTACAGTTGCTAGATACATCCTCTATCGATGCCCTGATTTTGATTTGTCTAGCCCTACTACTTCTTTTTCAGGACGCTATTTTCTAAAATTGGCTCGATAGGGGTGTGATTGAAAAACAATTCGGGGCGACTTTGGTCATTTGCCAAGGTCGCTCCGTGTGTCCAACTTTACCCTGTGCTATTTTTGTTTATCATTTGAGAGAACGTCTTTACCTCTGTAGAGGCAATTTTTAGACAATTTCTTAACTAATATTTGGAGTTTGATCGATGATGCTAGATGGCGTTGCTTGTGTGTAGATGTGTTTTTTTTTCGCACAACACAACGAGGTTAAGTTGGCTGTTTCATTAGCTTAATGAAAGGAGCAACATTAAAACTTAAAACGAACAGAAATTATTCCGTATATCCCCTCCTCAACGCCTCACTCTTTACTACGCTAAAGTTTGACTCGTTATCACAAATCTATTTTCTAAAACAATAAAAATTTTTTGCGTACAGCGAATGGCGTTGAGGAGGGGACAACCCTTTTCATATATGGAATAATTTCTGTTTGTTTTAAGTTTTAATTATGCTCCTTACTTTCAGTTAAAAAAACTTGTCTTTTATAATTTAATTTCAGGACGTTTTTGAATTAATGCAGCTTCAATTTTGGCTCATTGTACATGAATAATTCAAAAATCAATTTTATTTATTTTTTGGCTAAATGGCTTTCTCGAAATTTTGTTCTGACGTAACTTATGAATTCACTCACGTAACAAACTATATTCGTATATTTTTATTACGTATTTTAGGAGGTTCACCCCCTAGTCAATACCTCACTCTACGCTAAAGTTCAAATTTTGTTCCAATGCTTTAAGAATGACCCCTTAATCACAAAAGCAATTAATTAAAAAAAAAAATTTTTTAATTTTTAATATAATTTTTTTTTAATTACATGATCAAACAATTCGTGGTAACGAACTGTAAGTAAGGAGGGACCCGGTTCATATCATTGCTTCTTAAAGCTATTTTCAGGTTATTTTCCGTGCATTTACTGTTTGTTCTTTCTAGTTGGACAATGGTTCGCAACTACATCAGGAAACACGATCTACCAGATGGCAAATCCATGGAGCAGGCAGTGAATGCAGTCTTAGAGCGTAGACTATCTATTAGAAATGCCGCAAAAACCTATCGACTGAAGAAATCAACCGTCGCCTATGCTCTGAAAAATTGACAAGGAGTTACTGAAGAACCTCGAGCGAATCCAGTTACACCCCCAGGTCGCCCAAGCCTATCGCCCAACCTGAAGAGAAAAACTGTTTTCTCAAACTAACAAGAAAAAGAGTTTGTAGAGTATCTCCTAAAATGTCAGCTGATGAATCACGGCCTCACTCTGAAAGAAGCGAGGAAACTTGCCTTTGAATGGGGCAAATTGATTGGCGTCGAAACGCTGGAGAGCTGGGTGCGAGACGACATAGCTGGGGTTGATTGGATCTCAGGCTTTATGAAACGAAACCAAGAGCTATCTATTCGTAAGCCTGAAAATACCAGCCAGGCAAGGGCTGCTGGCTTCATTTCAGTGATTGTGAATCTGTTCTTTGACAACCTGCAGAAACTCTACGAAAAATTCAAGTTCCCACCAAACCGTATCTGGAACTGTGATGAGACTGGGGTTTTTAATGTATAGCCAGCTCCAAAAGCAATTACAAGGGAAGGATCAAAGCAAGTTTCCGAGACAGTTTCAGCAGAAAGAGGGTAAAATGTTACAAGGCTCGGTTTTATTACAACCACAGTTCAAGCTCTTCTCCTCATTTTTTTGTGCCCACGGGCGATATTAATTGAACAGCTTTGTTTAAAAGGCCCCCCAGGATGTCTCGGGCTTTCTTACCCTAGTGGTTGGATGACCTCTATCAATTTTGTTGCTTCTATTGAGCACTTCATCAAGCTGGTGAAGCCATCGAAAGAAGACCCTGTGCTACTGCTACTTGACAACCACGATAGCCATGTTTCGGTGTAATTAGTGCGGCTGTGCAAAGATAATTGGATCCACCTCCTGACCTTTCCTCCCCATTGTTCCCACTGCTTACAGCCATTGGACGTCTCTGTCTACGGACCATTCAAGTTTGCGATGAGAGAATCACTGAACACTTGGTTGCAGATCCATCCAGGTCAACGAATTAGGATTCACAAGACTGCCTAGCTCTACAAAGACCCATTCCTTCGCAAGTTCAACCGGGAAAATATAACGGTTGGTTTCACGAAAGCTGGAATTTGGCTCCTTAACAGAAGTGTATTTTCTGAGGTAGACTTTCTACCTGCTGAGGTGACAAATCGTCCACCCCTGGACAATTCATTACTAGATGTGGAGTCAATACCCTCTCTCTCTCCTCCTTCACCTTCTCGTCCCCAAAGCGAGCTAGGAAAACAGACTACTGAAGCAGTAAGACCCTTTCCAACAGCAGATATGACAAAGCCCAGAAGGAATGCAAGAAAGCAAGGTCGAACTTGTATTCTTACCGATACAACCGAAAAAGATGCTTTAGAAGCTGAAGCACGAGCGAGAAAGGAAAAGCAGAGTAAAAAGCCTATGCCCAAGCAGGCCAAGCAGCCCACTGCCAAGAAAAGAAAGCAAATTGAATCTCCAGTGGAAAGTAGTGGTGATGACGTTGAACTTGACGACAATTCATCTGACAGTTCTCTGCACCTTCATGAGCCTGATAAGGATGACGTAGACAAGGACATTCAAGCTGGAAACTTTGTTCTTGTCAAGTTCGAGTATGGAAAGAAGAAAGCCCTTGTGTATTATGTTGGCGAAGTTCTTGATGTTGTAGAAAACCAGTTTGCGAGGATTAACTTTCTTCGGAAACAAAATGACAAATTCATGTTTCTTCAGCTTCCTAATATTGCTGAGATAGACATTACCGACATAGAACTGAAGCTTCATGTCCCCTCTTCAGCTGGTGGAACCAGTCGTGCAGTTCAGGGGCTTGTTTTTGGTTGTGATCTTTCAATGTACGCTTTAAAATGACAATTCTAGTTGAAACCCGGATGCCCGTGCACTGTTCCTGGCTGATTTTTTTATGCGATTTTTAGTTTTCATATGATTTTGAGTGATTATGTATCATTTTACACGAATATTCTGTATTTGGACAAAGTTTAACTGCTTAAAACTGTCTTGTCCAAGGTCGCCCCATGCCTGTCCAATTTCACCCTGTGTACGGGGCGAAACTGGACACTTGACAAGGTCCTACTCTCATGGTACTCACGCTTCAGGGTGATCTTTAAAAAATCTGAAAAAAATTCACCATTATTTGCCAGACTTTTACCTTTCTAACGACCCACACTAAATTGTTTTATGTCAATCCAGTACCTAGTTATGCTTGGAAAACTAAAAAGTGTCCAAGTTCGCCCCATTCTCCCCTATCTATTGGTATCAAAATTCCGTTTTTTAGAGTTTCGGTTACTATTGAGCAGGGTCACTCCTTACTTACAGTTCGTTACCACGTAGCCTACTGTTTGAAAATGTCAAGCCTTCGAATCACCTTCGACTATCAAAAAGGGCACTAGCCCTTTCAATTTCCAATCGAATGAGCCCTTTTTGAGTTTCTACGTCAACACTTTCTATAAGCAGCTTATATGCCCCCAGGGCATAAATTACAACCCTTGACCTGAGGGCTGTGAGAGGGTTGCCATCCACAAAACCCAAATTTCCAGAACTTTCAACTACGTTGAACAAAATGGCTATCTTAAAATTTTGATTTTGTGTGTTTGGAGAAATGGTGGACATGAGAAGGGCGTTAGTTGCTCTCCAATCATTTTAAACTATTAAAGAAAGGCCCTAGTTCTTTCAATTTCCAATCAAATGAGCCCTTTTGAAATTTCTACAACAACGCTATCTATAAAAACCTTATATGCTCCCAGGGTATAACTTACAACCCTTGCCCTGAGGGCTGGGGGGAAGGGTGGAGGTATTCACCCTCAAAGACCTAATTTTCAGAACTATCAACTATGTTGAACAGAATTGCTATCTCAAAATTTTGATTCGATGTGTTTGGGGAAATGGTGGGCATGAGAGGGGGTTTAGTTGCTCTCCAATCACTTCCTACTATTAAAAAGGGCACTAGTCCTTTCCAATCGAATGAGCCCTTTTTGAAGTTTCTACAACAACCCTTTCCATAAAAACCGTATATGCCCCCAGGGCATAACTTACAACCCTTGCGGTGAGGGGGTTGTTATCCTCAAAGACCTAACTTCCAGAAATTTGAACCACGTTGAACAAAATGGCTATCCCAAAATTTTTGATTGGATGTGTTTGGGGAAATGGTGAGCGTGAGAGGGGGTTAGTTGCCCACCAATCACTTTTGACTATTAAAAACGGCACTAGCCCTTTCAATTTCCAACTGAATGAGCCCTTTTTAAAGTTTCTACAATAGCAATTTTTATAAAAACCTTATATTTCCCCAGGGAATAACTTACAACCCTTGTCCTGAGGGCTGTAGGGGAGTATTGTCTTCAAAGACATAATTTCTGGACCTTTCAAGTACGTTGAATAAAATGGCTATCTCAAAATTTTAATTGGATGTGTTTGGGGAAATAACAGGCGTCAGAGGGGGGTTACTTACCCTCCAATCACTTTCGAATATCAAAAAGGGCACTAGCCCTTTTAATTTCCATTCGAATGAGCCCTTTTTGAAGTTTCTATGACAACGCTTTCTACAAAAAAATACCTCATATGCCCCCAGGGCATAACTTACAACCCTTGCCCTGAGGGCTGGGGGGGAGTGTTGTCCTCAAAAGCATAATTTCCAGGCTTTTTAACTACTTCAAACAAAATGGCTATCTCAGAATTTTGACAGGATGTGTTTGGGGAAATGGTGGGTGTGAGAGGGGTGTTGGTTAGACTCCAATCACTTTTGACTATTAAAAAGGGCACAAGCCCTTCTAATTTCAATCAAATGAGCCGTTTTTGAAGTTTCTACAGCATTGCTATCTCTAAAAACCTTATGTTCCCTCAGGGCATAACTAACAACCCTTACCCTGAGGGCTCTGAGAAGGCTATCATCCTCCAAGGCATAATTTATAAAACTTTTAACTACGTTGAATGAAATGGGCTATTTGAAAATTTTGATTGGATGTGATTGGGGAAAAGCTGTGCATGAGAGGGGGGTTAGTTGCCTTCCAATCACTTTCGACTATTAAAAAGGGCACTAGCCTTTTGAATTTCCAATCGAATGAACCCTTTTCAAGTTTCTATAACAAAGCTTTCAATAAAAACCTTATATGCCCCCAGGGCATAACTTACAACCCTTACCCTGAGAGCTGTGGGGTTGTCAGCCTCAAAGATACACTTTCTGGACCTTTCAACTACTTTGAACAAAATGGCTATTTCAAAATTTTGATTGGATGTGTCTGGGTAAATGGTAGGCGTGGAAGAGGTGTTAGTTGCCTTCCAATCATTTTCGACTATTAAAAAGGGCATTAGCCATTTTAATTTCCAATCAAATGAGCCCTTTTTGAAGTTTCTACGACAATGCTTTCTATAAAAACCATATAGCCCCCCAGGGCATAATTTACAACCCTTGCCCTGAGGGATATGGTGGGAGGGGGTGTCATCCTCTCAAAAATATGCTAAAAAATATAATTTCCAGGACTTTCTACTATGTTGAACAAAATCGCTATTTCAAAATTTTGATTGAATGTGTTTGGGGAAATGGTGGGCGTGGAAGGGGTGATAGTTGCCTTCCAATCACTTTCGACTATTGAAAAGGGCCCTAGCCATTCCCAATCTCCAATCGAATGAGCCCTTTACAAAGTTTCAATGACAACTCCTTTGATACAAAGTGTCCTGGCATGGGAACAAAAATAATTTGAGACGAAGTCCCTAAAAATGTTTGGGGGAATGGTGGGCGTGAGAGGGGGGTTAGTTGCCTTCCAATTGCTTTCAATTATTAAAAAGGGCACTAGCCCTGTGAATTTCCAGTTGAATGATCCCTTTTTCAAGTTTTTACAACAACGCTTTCTATAAAAACCTTATATGCTCCCAGGGCATAACTTACAACCCTTGTCCTGAAGACTGTGGAGGGAGTGTCTAGCTCAAAGATATAATTTCCGGACCTTTCAAATACTTTGAACATAATGGCTATCTCAAAATTTTGATTGGATGTTTCTGGGTAAATTTTGGGCATGGAAGGGGTGTTAGTTGCCTTCCAATCACTTTCGACTATTAAAAAGGGCATTAGCCATTTTAATTTCCAATCAAATGAACCCTTTTTGAAGTTTCTACGACAACGCTTTCTGCAAAAACCTTATATGTCCCCAGGGCATAACTTACTACCTCTGCCCTGAGGGGTATGGTGGGGGGTTCATCCTCTCAAAAATATGCTAAAAAATATAATTTCCAGAACTTTCTATTACTTTGAACAAAATGGCTATCTCAAAATTTTGATTGGATGTGTTTGGGGAAATGATGGGCGTGGAAGGGGTGTTAGTTGCCTTCCAATCGCTTTCGACTTTTAAAAAGGGCACTAGCCATTCCAATTTCCAATCGAATGAGCCCTTTTCAAAGTTTCTATGACAACTCCTTTGATAGGAAATGTTCTGGTATAGGAAAAAAAATAAATTCGATACGAAGTCCCCAAAAATGTTTGGGGGAGTGGTGGCCGTGAGAGGGAGGTTAGTTGCCCTCCAATTACTTTTTACTGTTAGAAAGGGCACTAGCCCTTTCAATTTACAGTCGAAAGATCCCTTTTTCAAGTTTTTACAACAACGCTTTCTGTAAAAACCTTATATGCCCCCAGGGCATAACTTACCACCCTTGCCCTGAAGACTGTTGGGGGAGTGTCCAGCTCAAAGATATAATTTCTGGACCTTCCACCTACGTTAAACATAATGGCTATCTCAAAATTTTGACTGAATGGCCTTGGGGAAATGCTGGGCGTGGAACGGGGTGTTAGTTGCCCTTCAATCACTTTCGACCATTAAAAAGGGCACTAGTCATTTCAATTTTCAATCGAATTGCCCTTTCCAAAGTTTCTACGACAACACTTTCTATAAAAACCTTATATGCTCCCAGGGCATAATTAGCAACCCTTGCCCTGAGGGATGGGGCGGGATGTCATTCTCAAAGACCTAATTCCAGAACTTTCAACTACATGAGCCAAATGGCTATCTCGAAATTTTGATTGGATGTGTTTGGGGAAAACGTTGGCGTGAGAGGGGGGTTAGTTGCGCTCCAATCACTTTTGACTACTAAAAAGGGCACTAGCCCTTTGAATTTCCAATCGATTTTCTTTGAATTTTCTATTCCTACGCTTTCTATAAATATCTTAAATGCCCCCAGGGTATAACTTAAAACCCTTTCCCCTCAGGGCTGTTGGGGAGTGTCCTCCTCAAAAACATAATTTCTATCTGGAAATCAACTATGCTGAACAAAACTACTATCTCAACATTTTGATTGGATGTTTTTGGGGAAATGGTGGGCGTGGAAGGAGTGTTAGTTGCCTTTCAATCACTTTTGACTATTAAAAAGTGCACAAGCCACTCCAATTTCCAATCGAATGAGCTCTTTTCAAAGTTTCTACAATAACTCCTTTGATACGAAGTGCCCTGGACTAAAGAAAAAAAAAAAAAAAAAAAACAATACATTGTGCCAACATCGTTCTTTACTTAGGCAGCGCGATTCTTTGAAGTTTCTACTACAACGCTTTCTATAAAAATCTTAAATGCCCCCAGGGTATAACTTAACACCCTTGCCCTGAGGGAAGTTGGGGACTGTCCTCCTCAAAAACATAATTTCTATCTGGAAATCAACTATGCTTAACAAAACTGCTATCTCAAAATTTTGATTGGATGTTTTTGGGGAAATGGTGGTTCCCCAAAAACGGCTCCCATTAACCAGATTCATACCATAAATATGATCATCACCTTCAGAATTCTTCTTTTTTAATTTTAAAACAGCCCTACAAACACTGAACAAGGATACAGCAAAACCTAAATTTTCAACATACTCTTGTAGTTCCATATAAAATCACATTGAAATTTAGCTTTAAGTTGTGGGTCAGGAGGTGAGAACTGAAAAGGGATTTATTCTATCCAATCTTCTTCAGAGGGACTAAGCTGCAAAGAGTTTCCAGACTTATCATGCTTCTTATTGGGTACAAGATTCCAAACTTCACTAGGGTTATTCTCAAAGTGAGCACTGGTTTCTTCTATACTACAGGATCTATGCTTTTGTAGACTCTTTGCAAATTTTTCCTTAGCAAACAGGCGGATTTCATCAATGACACCAGACTTTGGCTTGCCATTATCACACCACAATTTAAACCAAAACTTAGACACAAGACAGACCTCAACAAGCTCAGGATTATGATTCCTATTTGAAATTCGGCATCAATTCGCACCTTTTGTCTAGGTGTGACAGCAGCATGAGTAAGTCTCAAGGCAGGAACAATTTCAGCGCAATATGAATTAAGTTAAGTATGCTTATCTTGCTGATCTTTATTTCTCCTCTTTGTCACCGATTTTATATTATGGTCAGTAGAATTTATCTTTTGGATATGACTGCAGCCAGACAAAAAGGCTAAGGTGTATTCTTCAGTTTTTCTAACAACTTGTTTTCAGGCGCAATCAAAGACACCATTGCACCAGGCCAGATGTCAGGTCAAACTGAAGTTTATCTAGGCTAGACCAAACAAAAACATGTTGATACTGCGTTTTCAGCCCAGCTTACAACTTAATCCTAACCTATGAAATTACAGCAAGATTTGCACTAAGAATCCTGATTAACTGAAAGTAATAACAGATATGGTATTTCAATTCAAACTTGTCCTAATTAATGGACAATTAAGAAACAACAAGTTCTGTAAGAAAAAGGCAGAATAAATTTGGGTGAAAAGACTAAAGCTTATTTTTGCTGCCTAAATGTAATATTCTTGTTCAATATTATTTGTTTGTTTTAGTACTTTTTCACTATTATCATCTATTGGATAGTATTTGCGCAATCAAAGTATATTGTAAACTTTAGTTCAGGAGCATCTTTTACAGTGTTTTAAAATTAGCAGGTATGAATATCTTTCCCCTTACTCTTAGCTACTGTTTGATCAAAATAAAATTTTTCGTCATTGGCAAGGTTCATTGAAGTTTTGGGGCTTCAATTACTTACTAATTTATCTTTAACACCATAAATTTTGAAATAAAAATTAAATTATAACATTTAAACATATGACAAATAGATTGTCATGTGGAAATTAAAACTAAGACATTTTATTTTCCTGGGAGCATGAATAATATTTCGTAGTCATTTCTTATGTTATTTAAGAAACATTTAAATAAAAGAAATCCCAGCTTATCGTCAGTCTTCCCTGACTGGCGCTCACTGGATTCGTCCATATTGTTAAAACGTGCGATTTTAGGTATCTTGAGGCAAGTTAAAAAAGATTACAGCGTCCCCCCATTTTAGTTGATCTGTAGTTCTTTAGGAATAAGTTTAATGAAAATTCCATGATATTGTCTTCACTGCTGTGGATTCACGAAAATTTAGAAGCGGGGTGTATTTTTCCAAATCTAGGGGAGGCAAATTTGTCATTTTTTCCAATGAAATGCCAAAAAAAAATATTTCAGTGAAATATCCCCAAAAAGACCATTATTTTTTTTAATCTAGGGGGTATATGCCCACCTTGCCCCCGATTGACGCCACTGGCTGTCTTAGGATCAAAACAGTAGATCAATGATTTTTCAGCTATTATTACGTTTCGAACCAATTTTCTCTCTTTTCCCTCAATATTTATACATAAAATTCAGCAAGGCGAACAGTGTTCCAATGTAATTATATCTTCTAGCGTTTAGATCTTTCTTCTAAATTTGGTGAAGTGAGAATTAGGTGAGTATTAGGATTGTGCTAGCTTGTGCACAGCACTTCCGTGTCCTTTTTTTTTATTAGATAGCACATAACTATAGCAATATAGACTTTAATTTCACCCCCTTATTTACTATTGTATATAATTGTATCTATATTGAATTGTGCCAACTAGTTGTAAATAGTCATTCTAAACTGGGCCTCACTGCTTAAAGCGTCTCAAAGAATTTATGAAATACATCAAAATGCGTCTTGTAGGCTACTTTTTTCCAAATTTTCACATTTTTTCAACCAATTTCAGGGGAAAAGACTCTCCCCATCTCCTTCCTTCTCTTCCTGTGCATAGACATGACTTACTTCATCAATTTATGAGTCTTTGTGTTTAGGCTAGGAAAAATTCCACATTACATATAGTTTGTTATACCCTCCTCCCCACCCTGGTTACATCGGTGATTTTATTAAACAGTGATTAATTCCTTATTATACAGAGAGAAGGACATTGACGAAGTGCTACAAACGCATACAGTATTTTTGAATGTGTCCAAAGGCCAGGTGGCCAAAAAAGAAGATCTGATCACTGCCTTTGGTCATGATGATCATACTGAAATATGCAAGAAGATATTGTCAGAAGGAGAACTGCAAATATCTGACAAAGAACGACAAGTCCATCTAGAGTCCCTGAAGAAAGAAATTGCTACTATTGTTGCAGGTAAATTTGCAATATAAGATTTATATTTTGAACAAGTTCTTGACAGGGCGCCGATCCCGAGAGGTGGGCTAATTGACCTCCCATTTGCTTAAAAAGTAGCTTCTTTGGTCTTTTCCCTAAGGAAATTGAAGAATACCAAAGCCTCCCCCCCAGTTCTTATAGTTCTTTTATCCACTTTCATATTCTTATTAGAAGGATGTATAACTCCTCTCTATACACTACTTTCATCTGCTTATAAAATCTTAAAGTATCTGACTTCTCAACACCAGTAAGCCAAATCTGAATCTCCTGGTCCTTAAGGCGCAAATCCATATTAAGGAAATCATCAGGTTTGCAATCGGGACCATGGCCTTCATTTCATGCCCATGAGAAGCCAGCTTTATCCAGCAGGGCATTTACCCACTTTGGCCATATTACCTTTTTAAGGTGTTTTCAGCATCCCATTCTAGGTCGTCTTTGCTAGACGGTTATCTGGCAAATGTAATGTCTGTAACCAAAGCTTGATCATGTGTATAATTCTCTTATGATGCAAATTCAGTAAAGCCAGGTCACCTCTAATAACCAAACTTCTAAAATTATAATTCAAGCCAACAACTTATTTAAAATATATAAACTGTAGAGACCCCAATTGTCTAACTATAGTGACCCCCAAAACTCGTAACCATAATGGGCAACTGGTAGGACCTTAGTCATGAAGAGGTACTTATGCATCTTCATATTCTTTATTCCCATTATGTTTTTTTTTTGCCAGAGTAGATCATGTGCAGCTGTCTTTACACAAGAAATCATGTGTTCAGTCCAGTTCCCATTTGTTGCGAGCGCAGTTCCCAAGTACTTATATCTGGGTACTTATATCTTTATTGACTCACCTTTATAAGTAACTGACAAATCATATTGTCCGTTAGGTTTCCCACTCTGAGAGATGACTATCTCAGTCTTGGATGCGTTTAACTTTTGTTTTAATTTCTTTTTTCTGCATTACTGAAATATTTTTACATGTTACAGATTTATTGATAAATTTAGAAAATTTTTAGAAAATAGAATTTTTTTTGTTAAATAAAGTTTGGAAATATTTATTTAGAAAATGTTTTTTGTCACATTTTTAAGATTTAATTGAGTTTCTGTATTACATTAAATTTTTTTTGCGGCACAAAAGGGCATAAAATGGCAGTTATTAATATAGAACGGCATACACTTTTCTGAAAATATAATGGAATAGGATTTTTGATTGTTGCATCTATAAGCAAATACGCTAGTACGAGAATATATCTTTCAACACGAAGTCGGAATAAGCCAAATTTTAAGAATTATGAGTGACTCTAGACAGCACTGTGATAAAATGACCATACATTATTATTTTGAGTTTAATTGTATTGATAGATAGATATATAGGGTTATTAGAAAATCAGCTCGATTTTCATATCTTTCTTTGTCTCTTAGTTTCTTTCTTTGACAAGGGCCAGAATGGAGCTTTTTGCATAGGGAAAAAACCTTTTCTCTTTTCCCTTACTTTTTCTCTTTTTATTTGCTTGCTTCTTCTTATGAAGTAATTTTTTAGTATTACAGTGTCTAGGGGCTATAGTTTGTTTTAGCTGTAGTTATTTTAATAATTCACTTACTATGGGCTATAGTTCGTTCTTTAATATAGAATACTAGGGTTTTTGCCAAGGTGGTTCCAATGGTGTATTTTGTGTTTCGATCTGACGCCATTTTTAGGGGGGGGCTTCGGGCCATTTTTGGTTGCTATGGGACGTGTTTGGTTTTTGATAGACCGCAGCTAGCTGTGCAACCATGGTTCGCAACCTAGTAAAAGACGAACACGCCCCATAATAAAAAAAAAATAGCCTGAAACCCATAAAATATGGTGTTAGATCGAAATACAAACTACACCATTGGAACCGACTTAGCCGAAACCCCCCTAAAATGGAAACTTACAGTCCCTTGGCTTGGACAACACGGAAAATCCATTGGCTTCAAAATTAAAAAAGTGGCTGATATACTAAGTAACTCATGATTTACGTGTTTTCGACAACCCGTATGCACATAAAGTGTTTTGAATTTGTTCAGTACTTCCCTAAACATTCTTTGAAATGTTCATCTGAATGTTCTTTGTCTTTTTGGAAACTAAAGGTCAAACATTACCACATTTCTCAGTAGCAAAGACTATATATAAACAATGGGCGAAATGCATAACTTACAGCCTTGCTCCAAGGGCTTTTGGGGGGGGGGGGAACAACCCTAAAGTCATAGTTTCTGAACCTTTCGACTATACTGAGCAAAATGGCTTTCTTGAAATTTCGATTGTATGTGTTTGGGGAATTGATGGGCGTGGGAGGGAGCTGGTTACCCTCCATCACGTTTGACTCTTATAAAGGACACTAGAACTTTCAATTTACAACCGAATGAGCTCCTTTCGAAGTTTCTGCAACAACTCCTTCTATATTAAGTGAAAAAAAAATAAACCAAAAAGGTTATACATTGTGGCCACATCGCTCTTTACTCAGGCAGCACTATTGCACTGTCTATGATTGGAAAAATAAAAATTAAAAAAACACAACAAAGTCCAAAATTAATCATAATAATATAAATTAAAAATTTACTTTCTGTAAGGTGTTTTCATGGACAGAAAACTATCCGTTAGTAACGAGATTCTTGTACAAAGAGATTCAAGTTTACCTTGTCCATTTCCAGGCCCCCTAACATCCTACAACTTGGCCAAAAAAATACATGGTCCAAATGTAGGTTGCTTAGCCCTAGTAAGGATCATTGAAAACTAGCGACGAAGACCACACTGCCTTTCCATCACAAGCAACATATACAAGAAGAACAATAGGGAATTCTTTTCGTGAGACAGTGAAGATAATTTGATTGAATATTTAGGCCCTATGTCCAAAGGCTGCCCTCAGCAAAAAAATATATAAAAGAAGAAAGACTCACAATAATATGCGACCAATAAAACTAAAATGTAAAATTTTTCAAAACAGTCCCAGCATCTTTGCTTTAGCGAAGGCTGCTGGGACTGTTTTGAAAAATTTTGCTTTTTAGTTTTATTGGTCGCATATTGTTGTGAGTCTTTCTTCTTCTATATATTTTGGGAGGAGCAATTGTCCCCCCGCCCCATAGTAAATTACGCCCCTGCTACCAACTGTAAATATACCTTCACTTTTAAAATCAAATACGGCAATGTTAATTGATAATGTTTTTATCCCGGAAATGTATTGGGCTGTCGTTAATTACTCTAGAGTTCATGTAGCACCTGGTTCTGATCCTTTCTTTGTGTTTGTGGATTTAGATATCAGAGGCAACGCTGTAGCGTTGCCTATAGTAAAGGCCATACGGCTCCAATGTTTTATTATTTATTATTATTATTTTTTTCCCCCAGAGGCAGTTCATATGGAAGGGGTCGTCATAAAAACGTCAAAGGGGGCTAATTCGATTGGAAATCGAGAGTCCTAGTGCCCTTTCTAATAGTCAAAAGTGATTGGATGGCAACTAGCCCCCCCCCCCCCGCCCACAATTCCCCCAAACACATCCAATCAAAATTTTGAGATAGCCATTTTGTTCAGCATCGTTGATTTCCAGATAGAAAATATATTTTTGAGGAGGACACTCCCCCATAACCCTCAGGGCAAGGGTTTGAAGTTGTGCCCTGGGGGCACATAAGGTTTTTATAGAAGGCGTTGTCGTAGAAACTTCAAAACAGGCTCAATCGATTGGAAATTAAAGGGCTATTGTCCTTTTTAATAGTCGAAAGTTATTGGTGTGTAACTAGCCCCCCCCCCCCCCACGCCCATCATTTCCCCAAACACATCCAATCAAAATTTTGAGATAGCCATTTTGTTCAGCGTAGTTGATTTTCAGATAGAAAAAATATTTTTGAGGAGGACACTCCCCCACAACCCTCAGGGCAAGGGTTTTAAGTTATACCCTGGGGGCATATAATGTTTTTATAGAAGGTGTTGTCGTAGAAACTTCAAAAAAGGCTCATTCGATTGGAAATTAAAACAGCTTGTGCCCTTTTTAATAGTCGAAAGTGATTGGAGGGCACCTAGCCCCCCCCCCCCCGCGCCCATTATTCCCCCAAACACATCCAATCAAAATTTTGAGATAACCATTTTGTTCAGCGTAGTTGATTTCCAGATAGAAAATATATTGTTGAAGAGGAAAATCCCCCACAACCCTCAGGGCAAGGGTTTTAAGTTATGCCCTGGGGGCAGATAAGGTTTTTATAGAAGGCGTTGTCATAGCAACTTCAAAACAGGCTCATTCGATTGGAAATTAAGGAGCTAGTGCCCTTTTTAATAGTCGAAAGTGATTGTAGTGTAACTAGCCCCCCCCCCCACGCTCATCATTTCCCCAAATACATCCAATCAAAATTTTCAGATAGCCATTTTGTTCAGCGTAGTTGATTTCCAGATAGAAAATATAATTTTGAGGAGGACACTCCCCCTCACCCCTCAGGGCAAGGGTTTTAAGTTATGCCCTGGGGGCATATAAGGTTTTTATAGAAGGCGTTGTCATACAAACTTCAAAACGTGCTCATTCTATTGGAAATTAAAGGGCTAGTGCCCTTTTTAATTGTGGAAAGTTATTGGAGGGCAACTAGCCCCCCCCCCCCATGCCCATCAGTTCCCCAAAACCATCCACTCAAAATTTTGAGATAGCCATTTTGTTACGTGTAGTTGATTTCCTGATATAAAATATGTTTTTGAGGAGGACACTCCCCCAGAACCTTCAGGGCAAGGGTTTTAAGATATGCCCTGGAGGCATGTAACGTTTTTATAAAAGGCGTTGTCGTAGAAACTTCAGAAAATGCTCAGTCGATTGGAACTTCAACGGGATAGTGTCCTTGTTAATAGTCGAAAGTGATTGGAGGGCAACTAGCCCCACCCCTCCTACGCCCATCATTCTCCCAAACACATCCAATCAAAATTTTGAGATGGCCATTTTTGTTCAGCGTAGTTGATTTTCAGATTGAAAATATATTTTTGAGGAGGACACTCCCCCACAAACCTCAGGGCAAGGGTTTTAAGTTATGCCCTGGGGCATATAAGGTTTTTATAGAAGGCGTTGTCGTAGAAACTTCAAAACAGACTCATTTGATTGGAAATTAAAGGGCTAGTGCCCTATTTAACAGTCGAAAGTGATTGGAGGGCAACTAGCCCCCCCCCCCCCCACGCCCACCATTTCCCCAAACACATCCAATCAAACTTTTGAGATAGCCATTTTGTTCAGTGTAGTTGATTTCCAGATAGAAAATATGTTTTTGAGGAGAACACTCCCCCACAACCCTCAGGGCAAGAGTTTTAAGTTATGCCCTGGGGGCATATAAGGTTTTTATAGAAGGCGTTGCCCTAGAAACTTCAAAACAGGCACATTCAATTGGAAATTCAAAGGTCTAGTGCCCTTTTTAATAGTCGAAAGTGATTGGAGGGCAACTAGCCCCCCCCCCCACGCCCATCACTTCCCAAGCACATCCAATCAAAATTTTGAGATAGCCATTTTGTTCAGTGTAGTTGATTTCCAGATAGAAAATATGTTTTTGAGGAGGACAATCCCCCACAACCCTCAGGACAAGGTTTTAAGTTATGACCTGGGGGCATATAAGGTTTTTATAGAAGGCAGTGTCGTAGAAACTTCAGAAAAGGCTCATTCGATTGGAAATTCTGAGGGCTATTGCCCTTTGTAATAGTCAAAAGTGATTTGAGGGCAACTAACCCCCCTCCCACGCCTACCTTTTCCCCAAACACATCCAATCAAAATTTTAAGACAGCCATTTTATTAAACGTAGTTTTAAGTTCTGGAAATTAGGTCTTTGAGGATTACAACTCCCAAAGCCCTCAGGGCAAGGGTTGTAATTTAAGGATTCTCCGAATCCTTCATATTATTTCTTATGGAAGGGATGCTCGTATAAACCTTAGAAAGGGCTCATTTGATTGAAAATTGAAAGTTCTTGTTCACTTTTTAAGAGCCAAAAGAGATTGAAGGGCAACTAGCCCCTCTCCCTCCTTCACGCCCTAAATGCATCAGATAAAAATTTTTAGATAGACATTTTGTTAAAATAGTTCAAAGTTCGATAACAAAAAACTCCGGTGTCGACACAGCCCACCAGGGCCCAGGGGTAGGCGTTGTAAGTAATGCCCTGGGGCATAACTTATTAAGGGGGGTTTATAACTTGTGGGAAGGGGTTTTGTATAGGAAGAACACATAGGAAATCTATTATAATTATCCAATTATAAGGTGAAAATATATTCTCTGTGATAGATGCAAAATTGTTTTGGCACACAAATTCCTATTAAGGTCAATTCCAAACAGTCGTGATCCCTTTGTGTCAGCAAGTGAAATGGTCTAAACCCCCTTATTGGAGCTATTTTTTCAATCCATTCATTATTGTCAATCGCTGTCCACAAGTTATGCAAGCTGTCTATTGTTCATATATAAGGTTTATATCTAAGAGGTAATCGTATAGACTTTGAAAAAAACCTCATTCGATTTAAATTAAAAGTTCTAGATCCGTTTTTTAAAGTCAAGAATAATTGGAGAGTAAGCACCCCCCGCCCATGCCATAAAAACTTGAAACTTTTTATAATCAAAAACGAACAAAAATTAATTAAAAAAAAACTTTCCGAAAAATAAGTTTTTCAAAGAAAAGCAAAGGCCATTTTAATCTTAAGCTCAGGAGATACAAATACCTGTTAAAATTCAAACTCAAAACGACCAGAAATCACTATTAAATAATAAATGAAAACCCAAAACGAACAGAAATTAAATAAACAATCATAGCAAAAAACATACAACAAGTAATAATATAAATGAATAAATAGATCTTAAAGCGAGTAATGCTTCCCTTAACTCTTCGTTCAACCGGTCTTATTGGATCTAAACTGAGATGGTTGAAAGCAACAGAGACAACGTTATTGTCCTGCCATTTTACGACCAATATATCGTTGGCTGCATCAAACCGATAATCATAGGCTCCACGTTGCTCCCTCTTAAAATCCTTGCTTGAAGGGAGAGGTTACCTTGCCAATCGGTTTTCTCTAACCGTCCCAGTCGCTCGAAATCCAGCTCCTTTCAGATCACACAAAAGCTGATGACTTGTAAAGAAAATTGTCAAAATATACCTCGTGGCTGTTGCCATTTTCAACAATATACAGAAGTGTTTTCACAACTCGAGACCCTAGGCCTTCTTGAGCAGTCTGAGATGGGGCACTAGGCTCCTTCCCCGAGTACAGATGAAAGTAAAGGCAATAGTCATCCGAAGTACACATAGTCCTTAGTTTATATCCGAATCGAATGGGCTTGCCTCGGATCAACTGCTCCAGGCTATGTTTCCCGTAATACTTCCCAATAATTTCGTTGATGGATATATGATGCGAGAAAAGTCCAAACTGATTAAAGTTTGTGTTGATTATGTTAAAGAGTGGCTTCACCTTGAAATCCCGCTAATCTTTGAAACTTTGAACTGTATCGTTGTCCACAATGTGGATGTTCTCTTTTATCTTCATAAATCGATTTCTGGGCATTGCTTGCTTGACCCGCTCACTTCCAAGATCTTCATTGATTGACCAATAAGCTCTTTGGGAGTACAATCTATTATAACCCGAAAAATCAGTATTCCCACGAAGACACGTATTTCGTTAGCTGATGTAGTGAAGTCAAAGTTTTCCTTAGACGTCGCATATCTAACCTTTTCACGAGAAATGAGGTCAAAGAATTTATCGTCTAGAAACAAAGCCAAAACCTCTACTGGTGTTTTTCCTTCTATTGCTTCTCAGGCTTTCTCTAGCGCCTGTGCCGTTCCTTCGCCCAAGTTTCGCCAAGGAAAGGTTCCTTTCTGCTCCTTCCATTTTGGCTTCACGGCTTTGAACTGCCTCTTCTGTGGCCCACCTCTCGAAGTTGATGCACCCTCATCTTCTGTGAGGATGATGTTGTTGATGTCTTCAAATTGTTCCTCTTCGAGAGGACCTGGTCTGAAATCTACTTCTACAGTTCCCGGGACATCATTTACAATCAGAGCCACCGTGTCGTCGTCATTTCCTTCATCTTCATCAGATGCTTGATCGGGATCAGGAGGGAGGACAACAACCTGAATATCTTCACATGCGAATTATTCGTCTTCTAGGATGTCTAGAGCTTTGCTAAGTGAAATGCAGGGGTTTCTTGTCTTCATTTTCAGAAATCTAGAAGACGAAGAAAAATGTATAGAAAAATTTAAAGATATTTTTTCCATGACGACTAAAGGATGATAAAGAATCGACATTATTATTGTTACTTTTACTTATACCCGATCAAATGGGGAAAAAACGGATTAATAATAAAAGAAAACAAGAAAACACATACATGGATATCACAAGTAAACTAAATGTATAGGTGAACACTCGGAAGAAAATTGCAGAGAGAATTATGACTGAAACCAGAAAAAGCGTAGATAAAGTTTTCCCCAAGTTGTCACAACAAAGAATTTCATTAATTTTTTTTTTAATCTCAAGTGAAATTAGCAATAAAAATGTAATCCTTGAAATTTCACGTACAATAACCAACCCTTAAAGCCCACTGTCCTATAAATATGACATCAACGTAAAAAGCCGTAAAACTTTGAACTTAATATTCAGGTCTGTTTTTATTCAGGAAACGGTTAAATATACAGTTGTCCAACTGCTATCAAAGTCACTACTGTCTGGGGAAACTCAAACTATTCTTTACCGAATTTTGAGAACTACCGTTGTGCAATTATGCCAATTGTGACTTAAATAACGCCACTGATCTGATATTGAATGATCAACTGACCTAGAAAAATTAACCTAGATAGCTTGGTCACCAGGGAAGCCTTTATCACTACAAGCAAATTGTTCTCAGTGTAAATTTAGCCACAAAAAATTTAAAACCAGCTGTCCTATAAATAAGACAGTGGGCCGTAACGGGTTAATATCATTATGCATCAAATATTCAGTTTAATTTATTAGTTCTTTAAAAGATTGGTCAAGACAAATATAGTTTCACTACAAGCAAAATTTGGATACTGCCCCCTTCTTTAACTGTAAAAACCTAAAGCCTTCTGCGTCATTGTTCTTCACTGTAAATGAATTACTCGTATAGTACTAATTTATTATTTTCCAGTTCTTAGAGCATTGAAAATGAAATTAAAAATTACCGTGAAAAAAAAACTTGAACTGATGGATTTGTCAATAATTAATATCATTATATATTTGATACTCAATTTGATTTTGTCTACACTTTCCAAGACTGTTCAAGACTCATATAGTTTTGCCATTTTTTTTTAACTCTGCCATTTTTTGTAACTGATCGTGTTAGTTTGTTATGTAAACATTATATGGCTTCTAGGCATTTCTATTTGAGTGGAAAACTGCACCTCAAACTTTGTGGAACATGCATTTTCTTGCATGAAACACCAAAATATAATAAAATGTCAAGTTTCGGAGTGTTCCAGCACTCCCAAGCAAGTGCCATTGGTATTTTTGAATCCGCATGGTCAATTTAGGGGGTGGAGGGTTGGCTAATTCTCGCAGCAGCCCCATTCCGTCTTGGTATGGTTCACATTTTCAACACCTGGCGTCCGGACTATCATATAATCTACCAAGCATACAACTACCCCAAATCAGTATCAATAAATAAATGAAACCCAAAACGAACAAAAATTAAAATAAATATTAGAGTCAAACTCGAAACGAGCATAAATTAATGTGAGTAGGGTTCAAAACCCCTATGCTTTATAAATGCCAGATTACTACTTGTACTTTACTGAAAAAAAAATTCAAATGAGAAAAAAAATATTCAAATGAGTTTACTGAAAAAAAATGTGCATTGTCAATTTAATATACATATGCTGATATTTATTCCCTAAAATCTTAACTAATTTTTGATTTCTTAAAGTTACAAAAGTGAAAATATTTCAAAGAATTGTTTTCAGTATAGCCAATGACGCAGTAGGCTTTAGGCTTCTGCAGTGAAACGATACCCAAACTCTTGTTTGTAGTTATTTTTATTCGATTCAAACTTGATTTGCATATTCAATTTAAGTTTCACTCGTTTTAAGATTTATTTATTCATTTACATTAATATATATTGTATGTTTGTTCGTATTGATTGTTTATTTAATTTCTGTTCGTTTTATTTTTCATTTATACTTTAATAGCAAAATATTTGTTTTCGTTTTAAGCTTGATTTTCATATTCAATCTAAGCATTACTCGCTTTAAGATCTATTTATTCATTTATATTATTACTTGTTGTATGTTTTTTGCTATGATTGTTTATTTAATTTCTGTTCGTTTTGGGTTTCATTCATTCTTTAATAGTAATTTCTGGTCGTTTTGAGTTTGAACTTTAACAGGTATTTGTATCTGCTGAGCCTAAGTTTAAAATGGCCTCTACTTTTCTTTGAAAAACTTATTTTTCGAAAGTTTTTTTTAATTAATTAAAGAAGGAGGTTACTACAAATTTCAAAAATGTTAAAGAACATGTAATAATAAATCAGTTAACCCATTTGATTTTTCGGTACTCTTGCCTAACGCGGGCCTCTCAGGTTAACTGCCATAGAGTAGACAATGATAAAACCCGTTTTTGACATGTTTACCGCTATATACTAGGCAATGATAGCGTGGTTTTCATTGCGTATACGATATTAAACTGGTTTTTTGATGGTTTAGGGGGGCAGGGAAGGTACCTAGGTTAGGTTAGGTTACGTATTAAATAATGCTTTATTAAAATAAAGCATACGCCTGGGGCGTATTTTTCTATGGGTCAGGGGGGCAACTGCCCCCCCCCCGACCTCAGTTTCCCCCTTCCCCCAGCTGAAATTTAGTTTCTGCAAAAAAATCTTGTCGAAATTAAGATAAGCCTGCATAATTCAAGTATCCAGAGAAACAGGTCAGTTTTCTTTACTATATCTTTGCCTTTATGGCAATATATGACTCGCTTTTCGGTTTTCACTGTCATTCTCACTTGATTTGGTAAAATTGGCTCCAACTCCCCCCCCCCCCCCGAAGGATTTTGACAAAATTACGCCACTGGGAAAAACCCTAAAAGTTCCTGTAGCATGTGCTTCTTGTTTCCTCTGAAAGATACTGGTTGATTGTTTATTCTAAAAATTTGGGAGATCTTACAATGGTTTCCGGGATTAACAATATTTTTGTCTTTTTAATTTCTGTTCATCTAGGTTTTTGGTTGATGATTTATACTCCATTTACACTTTTTTTCAGATAAATGTCTAAATTCGGATACAAAACGACCTTATCCTGTTTCAATAATTGAGAAAGCTATTAAGGAAACGGGTTACTCTTTAAAACCAAATCGGAATGCCAAACAACAGGTAAGATAGTTTTAAGACGTCTTTTCGATCAGAACAATACATGTAGTTTTGTAATATATTTCCAGTCTGACATAATAAAAGGAATATAGATGAATACTCCTTGAAAACAATGAAAATCTATCTATAATAATAAATATTAATGCTCGAAAGCAAGGTACATCATCATATGTTAGAAAACAGAAAGACCATTCTAGAAAAAATAAAGTATATATTTATATATTTATATTATATATATATATATATATATATATATATATATATATATATATATATATATATATATATATATATATATATATATATATATCTATCTAGAAAAAAATAAGAATATATATAAATTAGCGTGACATTCGTAGTATAATAACCACAGGATTGTAGTTTTTTTAGATAAGGAGCTATTATTAAAAATTTTGTTTTAGGTAGGTGCGGGGGGGGGGACCCTTCACTTAGGAATTGTCGTGCAAAAAAAAACACCATAAATGATTATATAGTTCTGAAAATCTCGGCGTTTCTTTACTCAAAAAGCGAAATACATCGTTGCTATGGCTACGCAAATTACCATGTTTTCACTAATGATTAGGGCGTATTTTTTGACGCTGAAGTCGTATCGGATAAAAAAAAAAATGGAATTGAGTCTCTTTTGAGCTCTCTCTTCCCCCTAGATTCTCTCCGAATACAGTGGCTGTCGAGAAAGTTCAGATTTTTACTCGCTTCTTTGTTGTTGTTTTTTTGTTGGTAACCGACGTTAATAATGGCTGTTATTTTTAATGAATATACTCATCCTAATAGTAGTTATTAATAGTTATAAATGGTTTTATAGTTAAATAATATTAACCAGAGATTGTTCTCACTGTTTTCCCTTAAACAGAATATTGAGTACCAAACAGAATATGAAGTTTTCTAAACATGAATAATTAGGTTCAAGTACTAGGTACGGTATAATGATTTATTTCAAAAGATACTAATCAAGTCCCCTTTCGTGAAATTTATTCAATTTTCTAACGAGATGGATTTGATAGACTTCTACAATTAGACCTTAAAGATGTTTTGCCACTGTCTATATGTTATTAGTATTTCAGAACTTCAAAGCAATTAAGTTTCTTATTCAAATCCAGACTAAAACAATCAATAATAGATTTTAATAGCCCATAATAATTGAGCATTATTCATTTGTAATGTTGCCATATTCAATGATAAAACTTCCTCATAATTGAAATTGTCATACAAGAACTTTTTTTTAGTTCTTATTCAAATTTTTTTGCCTATTTCGTGGATAAAAGAATTATCTACTTTCTTAAATACTGTCTATTGAGAATAGATGGGGTTTCACACAAGTATGAACCTTTTGGGATGCTATTTATGAATAAAGTAAACCTCACTATGAAACCTAATTATTGCTACACCAGTTATTGCGTTCTCTAACTCAGTTGAAATCTAATAGCCACAGGTTGAATGCGGCTGTAAGTAATCACTTTTGTAGGCACTAGAAGTAATAAAGCTATTGAAGGATGTTCTGCCAATTCAACGAGCGCAAATGAGAATACGAGTTGTGACGCCGTCTGGTGGTAAATTGATCAAGAACCGGTTGAGTCAAATTTCAGTGACGGAATCAGAAGAATATGATGGTGATAAAATAACAGCAGTAAGTATTCTAAGTAGTATAGGTCGTATCTATCTCTATCTGCTTCTAGATTGTATGTACAATTTTAGGTTTTATTCAAAGGCCTTATTGTAACTAGAATCTAAATGCTGGAGAAATTGTGTTGTCAATGTCTAGTTATCTAATAATTCTGACTGAATCACTATTTTCTTTGTTTCTTCTTCTACAAATCTGATTTTATTCACTTCTCTCTTTAGCAATTCGTAGCTATATCACTTTATCTGGTATGATTTTTGCGCGCTTTGAGCGCGTATCTGTCGTTCTATTTACTCCTCTTTGTAAATCAGACACTTATAGAGGTGCTTTTTTTTATTCCCCCCTCTTCTACTCTTCCTGAAATAATTTTGTTTGTTGTATTTTGCAATATTTATACTTTCTGCCATATTGTTTATGGTTCTGTCATTTTATTTGGGATAATGCATTCTTATGGAAAATGTACAGATATAAAGTTTGAGAATTGGTTGTTGCCCGAAAACGAAACATCCGAAAATGGTGTTTTCACTCTGTTTTTGACTAGGCCCAAACTAGATCCCGAATTTTGGAGCTGATATCTGGCAGCAATGACAATGAACACATGTTTGGATTGCAAATTATGATTAGAAATGCATGGAAATGGTTATTCTGATTAAATGAGCAATACAATTGTTACTGATAAATCTTGTAGCTCAACGCCGGCTTAGGCTGACACAGCCATGCGTACTCCCTCTCCATCCACTCTTTTTAAGATAAGGTTTTCGGCAACGCGTCATCCATAAAAAAATATCTAACCATCTTAACATTCCTGTAATTTTGGTACATCATTTACTTTTATACGGTGATTCAAACGAGTACCTTAAGCTGTCATTATACAATTCTTCAGGACAATACTGAAGAACTTTATTCAACCACGTGCCAGAGCCATGTGTCAGAGCCACATGCGCCATTGCCATGTGCCAGAGCCTCCTGAAGCACTCATGTACCAGAACCATACTTGATCTCTATCGTTATCCTGCTGAATGAAAAAGCATGGTAATTTGATAGATAAGGCTCTAAAATTTAGAAAACCTCTTGGAACTTTTGTTCCGAATTTGACAGAACACATTTTCCATCCCCTCATCATTACATACAATTTGACTAGGCCATAGCCATTTCTAACGGTAGAGTTTTGACACAATGGGCTAGAGAAGCCATTGAAACATAAATAAACCTATTTTTGATAATCTTTCTATAAATAAAGATACAGGAAATTTAAATATTGACTCAATTTATAACGTTATTCTTAAAAGTGAACGTATTGTTAATAATGGTAATAAGGTCTTGTAAAATTACAAGAGGACTAGAGTAAATACAAAACAAAGAAGATTTGCAGCATTCGATTTCAACAATAGGATTATTTCACAACAAAATAATTAATTTTAAGTTCATTTTCTTTTGTTTTATCCAATTGCTTCTGTGTGTTCATTGGAGGCACTCGTAATTGTTTATGGAAACACTCTTCGGTGTTCAATTACACTAGTATTCATTGTATATCTAGATATTGATTCGTTTCTTCTTTCTTTTCTTTATTGTTTTTAGTTTTAGGTTTTATTTATTTTAATTTTAGATTTTATAGATTATTTTACGTTTTATTTTTAGTTCATTTATCTAGTTTCTTCTACATTTAGCGTTGAAGACGCCTTGCTTTTTACAGGTGATATACCCGTGTCGTTTAGTTTGTCTTTTGCTTCTGCTGGCCGTAGTCCTGTTTGTTTCCTTTTTTATCTTGAGAGTTGTTCTCTCTTTTTTGTTATCCTGACGTCTAGTATTCCAATTTTAGCTCTAATGCTTGTATCCTAGTTCGTTTAATTTGTTTTTTTAACAGCAAAAGAATACTCTACGCCTTAGCTATTCTTCTTTTTACATCGTCACTGCAGCCACCAATCTCAAGAATACTTAATTATTCCTGTGAAAACTTTGACAAATCCTCCCGATTCTTGTAACCATGATACAGTGTTACATTAGGCTTCTCAGCAAGGAAAAGTTGCAGTTTGTACGCTACTTATTTCAAATGAAGCTAGTACAAATACATTAAATTTTCTCTATCAACTCAATTCAACGATATCGTGTCTTTAGATGTGAAGGTATTGAGGCTACGGGAGTATATTCAAGTATTTTTGATAGATATGATTTCGATCCTGATTATGGTTTCGATAATATGTGCCTAATTTTTGAGCCTCATTATGGCAAAAAATATGAAAACTCAGAAGAGAGTGTTGATGCTGATAATGATTTGCAACCAATTAGAAATAAATACATTACTCTTACGGATGATTCGAAAATAGTAATCAGAAATGTTTCTGCAGCAGTAAGAGTTCCATTCTTTGTGGTCTTCTACTTCAATATGTACCATATGGCTCAGAAGGTGAACTAAATAAAGGAGGTAATATCGTGTTTCCTTATTCTCCAACAAGTAAAAGTATTTGAACTGTATTGTCGAGAGGGAGATGAAACACATTATAATTAGTTCATTATTATACTACAATATGTACCATATGGCTCAGGAGGTGAACTAATTAATGAATACAACAGTGCTCATGAAACGTTCCTTGCACGTGAGCAAAATTTGAAGAAAACCAGTGTATACACGGAACCCTTGAGAGAAAAGATCGTCGATTCGCAATGGATATGCGCACCATGTTTTAATTATGTCTAAAGTATGTATATCAAAAGTATCTGGAGTACTCAGGTATCTGGATCATCAAAAGCTGCCTATGGATATCTGATTATTCACAATTCTTTATTGAAGTTAAATGTGAAGCATGAGCGAAGGAAATACTTTTGATGAGAACTCTGGTATCTGGAGTACCAAAAGTTACCTATGGATATCTAACTATTCACAGTTCTTTATTTAACTTAAATGCGAAGCATTTGCGTATAAAAAGTATCAAAAGTTATCTATGGATATCAAACTATTCACAATTCTTTATTTAAGTTAAATGCGAAGCATTTGTGAGGCAAATGCTTTTGATGAGTACTCTCGTATCAGGAGTATCAAAAATTACCTATGGATGTCTAACTATTCAGAGTTCTTTTTTAAGTCAAATGCATTTAAACTTAAATAAAGAATTGTGAATAGTATCCAATGTGAAACATTTGACAAGCAAATACTTTTGATGAGTACTCTGGTATCTAGAGTATCAAAAGTTACCCATATATGTCTAACTATTCAGAGTTCTTTATTTTAGTTACATGCATTTAACTTAAATAAAGAATTGTGAATAGTATCCAATGGACATCCAACGAATATCCATGTTCTTGAATGGATTTCCCTTTTTCGGAAAAACCTGTAGTTTACATATTTCATGCCTTATATTACAACTTAAATAACACGTTTTAAAACCGTATAAAGTAATACTAGGATGAAATTCAACTATTGTCTCTTGTTGTTTGTACAGCTATCGGTGAGCAAGTATTGACATACCAAATTCAGCACAGACGACCAAAGGGGGGGGGGAGGGAGTGTATATCTTTTGACTGTAGAGAACAAACTGTAATTCCTAGAAAATATTCTTATAGGAAAAAAGAAAATGAGAGGCTCAGTTCTTATAAGGGCTAGTAAATACAGTTATTTACTAGTGTTTTCACTTTACTTGTTTAATTTCACTGCTAATGTTCCAAAATTAGCGCTGAAGAGCAATGCTAGATGGCAGGTGATGTTCTTTTTAGAATTTCGGTTTCAATCTGTTATTATATTAAATATAATAGTTTGCTGAATACGCTCTATCAACTGATTCAATCCCTTTCCCTTCATATCAATTTTCATGATACTTATAACTTGACCTCATTTTAAAAAGTGTTACACCTTCCACTGTAATAAAAGACGTAACTTTCAGAATATACTATTTCGGATGTGATAATTTTGACTCACAAAATAGTTAGAAATTAGAGCTCTCCATATCGAAAATCGTTTTCGTCTTTTATTAGACGCCCAAAAAAATTTCCTTCTGAAATAAGATTTTCGTTTTTAAAATTTGAAAAACTCGAACACCGTTTGAATCACTGCAGTGAATTTATGAAGGCCAGAAACAAAATTTTCTTGCCTCCATCCATTGCTTTGCTCAAGGACTTTCAACTGAATTTTCTAGCAGTTTAGGATTATAGGTTTATTTTACAATGGCAGAATCTTTCTTGAAGTTGGGTTAAGTATTTCGAAGTTTCATAATCTGTAATTTTTCTAAACTGCAATTTTTCCAAAGTCAATACCGTATAGAGGGGGGAGGTTTAAAGGTAGATACTTGGAAATACTTAACTTGAGTCCAGGCTACTTTGGGCTTTAGATACATTACTAAAAGTGTTATTTGCAGGCCTCAATAACATTTGAAGATAGCCAAAAGCCTGCTGAGCTGGAATTTTACTCAGTTAGGTAGTCTAACTGCACCGTCTTCCGTGACAAATAAAAAATATGTATAACCTAGGACTTCGTTTCCCCTAGCTTAATACTAAATACAAAACCAAAAGAACCTAAATACGTAATTATGCTAGCGTTTTCAGATTCGAAAAATTCAATAACTTAAACGTTTATGATGAAGAACCTTGTTTTGTTGTAGAAGTATGTATATAACTATTATAGGGGATTCACTGTGACTATATCATTCTAGTAAAAATTCATCAAAGTACCGATTCAAAATTGCTACTCACGCTTCTCCTCCACCCTATTTGTTCTAATCTCCTTTGAATCTTTTCTTATAGCCTTTCAACTTCATAAGATATGTCCTGCCTTACGTCTGATCCCAAAAGGTCGGTATAAAGCATGTTTTTTGGCAACCTATGATCCTTCATTTGTTAAATGTGACCTAACAACGGTAACTGTTTTTTTTTCGTTACAGCTGTAGGAAGTCAGTTGTAGTACAGCTTATCTCTTGATATGCGGTCATTCAAACGTGAACCCAAAACTATACTTCTATAGTGCCTTTGGAAAGCATCTACCAGATCTTCTTCAACCTTTCCCAATGTCCACATTTCAGACTCATACTTGCCACTATTAATGCTTTCAATGCTGCCAAAATTCTCAATGCTTTCATTATCCTAAAATTGTTGTTAAGATTATATTTTAGGGCTAGTAGCTACTAGGCATAACAAATCTGAAGGCATAACACGACCCTTGAGGATACTCTTAGGGGTTAAGCAAGGCTGCGTCTTATCAACGCTGCTGTTCATCATAGTAATTAACTATATATTGAGAAACATAACCACTCAAGGTATCAGCCTCAATGAGGAAAAAATCAATGTAATCTTGACTTCGCCGGTGATATTACTGTCCTCAAGAATTGCAAGGAACGCCTACAACAGCTCCTTGATGAAATCAACACAAAGGCGAAGCGCGTTGGGCTCGAAATCAACGCGAACAAAACCCAATGTATGGCGACATCCAACTCACCACTTCAGGTCAAGTGCGGTGATGGAACAGGTTGTCATATGTAAGTACATGGGAAGCATAATTGAAAACACTGACTCATTGCAAAAAGAAGTAGCGTCCCGTATCGGCTAAGCAAGTGGAACTTCCAATGGACTGAAGGGAATCTGGCGATCGAACGTAATTTCACTTTGCGTTAAAGGAGAGAAAAGCGTCGGATTTTAGCCTCTGAAAATGCATGTCTTCAAAGAATCCTGAATATACAGTGGCAGATAGAGTCTCAAATGTTAAGATCTGAGAAATAAACCACCACCCTCTTATTATAAATATACCCGCCAGCATCGATTGCAATATCTTGGCTATGTCTTGAGAATAGGGGACCTTAGAGCTCCCAAGAGAATCTTCCAATGGAAAACTGCAGGATTGAGAAGGGCGTGTCGTCCGAAGAGCACCCTATGTCCAACTTACTAGTCCGATCTCCGCTCTTTTAACACGTTCCTGCAACGTGAGTGGGAAGATGGGCTTGCGGCAGAAGGATACTCCGTGGACTGAAGACTGCTCGTCGATGCCCTAGGTGCCTCTGGAGGCACAGGAGGATCTAAGGTCTTAGGTAAGGATTTGTGAAGAGCCTAGGCTGTATTACTAAGCTAACAAAAGCTAGTAGTTAATGTTTTTCAAAACTGTCAGTCGAAACAAGGCCGAAAGGGCGGGTTTAAGAATAACTTAATTTTACCGTTTATTTCCGTTTTTATAAAATCTTGTCCCATACTTTCATGACAAGTAGCATATTTTTGTGACCATTTTTATGAACGTTGGAGTACAAAAACTGGATGGTTTCTTATAGTCAAAATCGATTTTTAATTCCCAGTTTGTTTAAGCTAATTTAGGGAAGAAACAGTCCCTATCGTGACTTTCTGCTAAGACAGTGAGTTTATGCTTTATGCGTAATATAAGTTGAAGTGACGATCATTTACCCTTGTGTTTCTAATATCTCTAGTTTCTTGGCTGTGGAATTTATTCTCTGCTATCAGTAGCATCAATACCTCTCAAATTTATTCACATTAGATCGTGTCTATCGTTGTGAGACTACTAAGTGTTAGTAGTAGTATTAGTAGTAGCAGTAGTATTGTTGTGACATTTTAGTTCTCGAATTAAGTAGCTCTCCTGTATGTGCTTTATTATTCCCTTCATTCTCAACATATAACATTTACAGATTTTTCATCAATTCATTTTTGTTATTTCAATTATTGCAAGTTTGTGCTTGGTTATCTGTTTAAGTAACATTAAAATAGTCTCCAGATTTAAAGTTATTGATCCGCTGGAAATAGTTAAGGTTAAAATTGACAGTTTTAACCGTAAATCTGGAAATGTTCTCTTTAATTATAATCTTTTCCCTTTCCCTTCTTTTTCCAAAACTTGATTAACGCTTGAAAGTTTGTTTTATTTTTCGTTATTTCTGTTGAATGCGTAACTTAGTACTCCTTGATTTTGAGAGATAATTTATTTCTAAAATGTCCCAGCGAACGTATGGTAGGATGTTTGTTTATTGATGCTCACATGAGAGCTGCGCAGCAACTTGTGAGCTGTTCAAAGTTAGATACACAACGCACCATTATTGTTGCTTTGATTGCAATCCTCTGAATTAAAATTCATTGTCATTAATAATTAAATTAAAGTTGAATGAAAATTATTCAACGCTTTGTTTCTTGAAGTAATATTCTTTCTTTTATGGCCCATTAAATAGATGACGTAGTATTAACTCAACAAAAATATAGTTGTTACTTATCTACTGTCATTATTCTCCAAAAATTAAAAGTTTACGCACTGTATTGTCGAGTTTGAGCAATCAATTTGGATTGTTGATGTTCATCCATTTTGCGTCTCCAGCAAATGACTTTATCTCAGACATTAAATAGATGGCGTTTGATGATCGTAATTATTTTTTGAAAAGCTCTCTTGACTTATTTTAAGGGTGGTTTTCGTGACTCGAAATGAAATAGAGGAATTAGTTTCCACGTGTTTCTGTGGATGAAGACGGACATGAATATCTTTCCATTGGAGTTTTCGCAACCTGAAAACGCTTTCTACTTTCTCGGAAAGTGAACCCAGACGGGTCGTGAAAAGTGGAAGAACATGGCTATATATATGAAAAAAAAATTTTTGTGGCTCAAATTAAAAGGGTCAGTCCCTGTTTCTAAGCGCAGGTAAGCTAAATGGTATTTTTCGTGATTCCAATTTTTGTGCTCCAAGTACCGTGGCCGCTTTCCATTTTCACTTTCCAATGGTTTTCAATACGTGCGATCAAGCTGGAAAGTGTTTCCGGGAATCTCGCAAAAACCGCTCTTTAGTAACTGCTTGTTAACATTTTAGTTCGAATTAGCAGAATTCTTATTCTATTTTTACTGTAGGTGTTTCTCATCGATCCTGGATTTTTCAAAGAATTAGAGGAATTAGTTAGACAAGAATCAAGAGGACAAGGAAATCTGGAAATTTTAAATATTAAGGAAATGACTGTTGGTGAAGAAATTCTTGAATAAATAATTATGAATTTTTTTGGTTATTTTCTAGAATTCACTAAAGCGGGCCCTGAATTGGACAATTTCAAATAATTTGACCAGGGTCATAAAAAAAAAAAAAACCTTGGGAGGAAATCAAAAAGGAAATTTGAAAATATTGATTTAATTCACCAATCATTTGGTGAAAAAATTGTCTAGGGTTTTTCTTTTGTAATTGGCGGTTAAGTCTGTGAGTATGGACAATGGTTTAAAGTACAACTTGAAATTGAAGTATTAGTTGAATGTGCTTAAAGAAAAATAATTATTTCATTACTGATTCCCAAGCAATTCTTAAATGATTTTTTTTCTTATTATATATATATATATATATATATATATATATATATATATATATATATATATATATATATATATATATATATATATATATATATATATATATATATATATATATATATATATATATATATATATATATATATATTTCAGTCCTTGAATTTAGGGAATATTCATGCATTTTCATAAAATGGTAATCCTCTATTTGAAGAATATTCAAAATATTGTCAGACTCAACGTTTGGGCATAATGCATATTAAGGCCTGAACCAAAAGTGAACTCTGTTATTTAACTCAATTCCACCCTCTGGGCCAAGTTGGACCCAGGTATGAGCTTAGGAGGATTGGGTTAAACCCTATGGCGTAATTTCGCCAAAATCATGGGGGGAGCGAAGTTGGAGCCATTTTCGCAAATCAACTGAAAATGACAGTGAACACTGAAAATGAGCCATATAGTACCATAAAGGCAAAAACATACTAAAGAAAACTGACGCGTTTCTGTGGATGCTTGAATTATGTAGGTTTATCAGAATTTCGACAAGATTTTGAAGAAACTTAATTTCAGGTAAGGGAAGGGGGAGAGTAAAAATGGGGTCTGGAGGGCACTTGCTCCCCCTTCCCCATAGCAAATTAAATCCCCTGGTTAAACCCTGTAAACTCTGATGTTTTCAGGTTTCATTACCTAAAACATCAAATAGGCAAGATGGGAAGCTTTGGTTTAGGGATAAGCCATTGATAAATTAAGAAAAATAGATAGCATTGTATCTCCTTGGTTAACATAATAATATGCAGTGGTGTCACTAACTACAGCCATTCAGGATAAACTACTCCTTGTTTTGTTAATAGTTATATGTCTTCTTAAATTTATCAAATTTTGTCATTTATTAATTTGCTACTAGTTGATTATTTTTATTAATTTATTCATTTTATCAAGCTTTGTTTTCTTAATTCTTCGCATGGTCTTACGAATGTATAACATGCAGAAAATTAACCTTAATTCATGCACTGTGGTATAGTGAATCAAAGTTTCAAATGTTTTACAACTTCATGATATTTTCATGATCTTATACTTACATTCCATGATTTAATCCCCTTTGGTATCTTCAAATAAATAAACTAAAAAGCACTGAGTGTAAACCAATAATCTGCGGCACAAGCACAAGTTTAATCATGCGAATCTCGCAGTATTATACCCTGAGTTCAATATGCTTATTGCAATTGATTTTTGTAGTTTTGACGTTCGTTGTTATTATTTAATTGTGCTGAAAAGCACCTATTGAAACCTAATGCAATTATGTAAATGCTTATTGTGCTTCAGAGCTTAATAAACTGCAATTTGTCCTTTTACAGATAGAAAATTCTCAGAATATTTATCTACTAGTATAAGCTAACTATACTGTTGTTTTGTTTCAAAGGTTCTATCTGTTTAAATTTTTTTTTTTTTTTTTGTAAAAAATTATTCATTTTGATGTTCGAACCACTTTGAATAAAGCAAAACAACGCTTATTTAATAAGTTATCTCAATTACTTGCAATTAATTTGTAATTAAAGCTCTGTTTCACGTGGGGATAGTCAGAATTCTTATATTTCGCTTTTCGTGCAACGCCAAAACCAGCTTAAGATTTCAAAGGGTTGTGTTGGCCTTTATTTTGTTTTTTCAGGCTTTTTTGCTAATTCAGCTATTGAATGAAAAACACTGTCTTTTTTCATTTATTACGATATCCTTTAAAAAAGAAACTTAACAAAAAAGGTGAATTGCGAGAAAAATCGCTCAATAATTTTGCTTCCGTTCCCGTCCCCATCTCAATTGGCAAAAAGCACAAAATTACAGCCACTTTTAAATCACGCTTACTATAAGCACAGAAATCAGAAAGTTTCATATGTTCTATCTTCTATATATGACTTATTTTCATGACGATAGAAATGGATGAAAGATGGTCAGGTTTCATTCTAAAGCTCTACAAGGATATGTAATATCTCTAAGTCTGATCTCACCGAGATGAAGATACGATTTAATTCCTACTTTTGACCATCCACTTTCCTAAATAAAGAGGAATAACAGTTGTATTGTCTTAATTTAAAATGTGCCTTGGAGAAACCTTATTTTGGAAGTTGGTAATAACTAGATTTGAACAGCTATTGTTTGATCAGTTACTTCTTGATATTAAATCAGACTTCGTGTCTGTTAAAACCAAATCCAGTTAACTCCAATCTAATCAATCGGGTATTATTAGGCCACATCTGCCAATTGAATTGTGATGAAACTACACTCGCTAATTTGTTGTTTTGGTTCCTTTTAGGTCTAAAACAAATTTAAACCACCCAGAAGTTGTTTTTTCCTTCTTTTTTTGTGAAACAATGGTGTTTTTAGAGGTCCCTTTCCCTATGCGCATTAATTAAAGTAAAAAATAGTGCGTAAGCCGCGTTTACTTCGCCAAAGACCTATGTAGAGGTCTTAGGAACTGAAATTCGAAAACGTCGTATCTTTAGAGATGTTTGTTTCATCATATTATTGAACAGAAAAAAAACATAATACCGTCCCAAAATTCAGAACTATCATTAATAGGCAAGTATGGTCTGTCAGTATTATATTTATAGCCGTCTAATATTTACCCAAACTTGGGCTTGAACCTATGACTATTAAATATTTTCTATCTATTGAAACAAATGTTCAATCAAAGGAGACAATTTGTAAAGCATTCCATTGTATTTAAATTTTATCATTTCAATTTTAATTAAATTATATATTTTTTAATCGAATTTTGCTAAGAAGGTTTCTCTAGTTTTGTCGTTGTTATATGTTATACGTGAATGAAGTTAAAGTTTTCATAAACTATCTTGCCTTTTGCAGGTTTTTGCTTAAGAATATTTTGTATTTTTATTTTGACTTAAAAACTTTTAAAGAGTAGGTGACATTAAATAAATTATGAGATATTGTTAAAGAAAATTTGAAAGTCACCGAGAGGAGAGGAGGTGGGAATTTAATTTAAAAAAAAAAAAAAAACTTTTAAAAGACTCCTGTTGAAATATTAAAGAAAAGCTGTCCAAAGTGTCCAGTTCTTGCTTCTATGCTAAAAAACCATGCTTTGAATTTCAAAACAGTAGCGTCACGCGAGCAACTCTCGTATCTGTCTCGTTGAACTGACAATTAAAGTTACACGATTCCCATTAAATAATCTATTCATTGAGCTCCTGAGTCACTTGTCATATTAGGAATTCTCAGAATCTAGGATTTACAGGACGATGTCGCTCAAAACGGTTTTGGTTCATATCCCTTCTGTGATCATGAAAGGGAGATCCCTTTTGATCAGTGGGTTTGAAACGGCCCTCTATAGGTCTAACATCATCTCTAAAATCGTAATCGAATGCTCTTGCAGTTTCTCTGTCTAATCCTGGTAATCTTTTTTCATTGGACAGTTCATACTTATGAGTGTTTTTTCTGTCAATGGTGTCTTTTTCAATCTTTTCAGCTAAAGACATACGTTTGGATTTATCTGATTTCTTATGTTCTGGGACAGCGAGTGATCTTCTATCTTTAGGAAGCTGCCTAAGATCAAGGCAAGATTTATAATTTTGGTTTTCTCTGTCAATGGGTAACCGTAAATCGTTGAAAGATCTTCCATAATTGCGCGTTTGTAATGCAAGATTTTCATTTGATTTATCTGGAAACAAAAATTGAGGAGAGTATTTCCCTTTTCTTTCAACCATTTCTATTTTTATAGAATTAGGAGAATTCCAGGGATCAGAATCTTCATTGAAGCGGGGTCTTCGAAGTGGGGCTTTAGTTTCCTGATAACTAGAACTTCTGGGTAGATTTGAAGCAACTCGCTCGTTATCAGTCAATTTACTAGTAGCTCTTTTCAAAGTTGGATTACGATTATCATCAGTTTTCGTCGGACTATCGTAAAAGCTTTTCCGTCGCTGTACTTTTTGCTCCTTTACATATTCTTCTTGCCTTGATTTTGACGGGGTTCTCTGCCCAGGAGTGAAATTTTGTTGCTTTTCAAGCATCAAAAATTTATTTTTGGCATCTTGGAAACGCTCATGTGCTGCAGTTGGTGAAATGCTGCGTTGATCTTTTTTGGGTGACAGCTCATTAACTGGATCAAAATGAGTTTTTGAGCAGGGTCGAAACTGAGTCTGGCGAGCAGTTTGTCCTTCATGCCAGTCCTCATCCTCTGGAAATAAATTGAAGATTAGCAAATCAAAGGGAAAGAAACATCCAGCTTGTCACTAGAAAATCACAGAACTTTTGTACAATATTGCTTTATTTTTATAGTGAATAATATTGTAAAATTCTATTTTACAATATTATGTAAAAATGACAATACTTCTCTAAAACATTGTAAGCTCTAAATTTAGAGTTTTTAAAGAAACGCAGTTGCATAGCTACAGAAATGTGCTCATCTTAACTTTTAATGGCACTTTTCAACAGCCTTCATAGTATTTTGTAAATTCTTCGCCATCTATAAAAGCCTTCCACATAAACCCTTAAACTGAATCTCAGTCAATAAGTGAAGGTCGGTAGTGGCGAAAAAAAAAATAGCCTTTCAAACGCTTAGGTTGTCTATGTAGGTACATAAGCTTATATCTAGTATCGAACAACTCAAATTGCAAGTGATTTTAGTTTTGTTTAGTTGTTTCCTTTAGTTTAAAATTCCTAAACACTTGATTTTATATGTACAGGTAATATAAGTTCCACTGTGGACCTCTTCCTTAATGTATAGTTTACAGTTCACTATGTCGAGTGCAGGGGGGGGGGCTCCAGGCCCGGCCCCTCCCCCACCGAAATCTCACGATGTTTTTTTTTATTTTCCCATAATTTTATGATTTTTCTCACAAAATAATGGGTTTGAAGGATTTGGCCCCCCCCGAAACAAATTGCCCCCCCCCGAAACAAATTCCTGCGTATGTGCTTGAGTGCAGGGACTGTAAAGGTTTTTTGTAGTAATAGTAGAAACAACATAAAAAATATTCAGAAGTCACTTTTCTATAGGCCACAGTGATATGAATAAGTAAAAATTGAGAAATTCATTATTGTTACGAATATTGATATGGAACTGTAAGAATAATAATTGCAAAACATGATCAGAACAAGTACGGAATCGTAATTTTCGATGATTATCAATAAAAGAGAAATATCAAATACAGATATGATAAATGAAATAAGGTTTTGTTAATACAACAAAACATAAAACTACTTGCCGAAAACTAAACCGGAGGAAAATGTCTTGCCAAATAAACGAAACAGCACACAATTCCAACTAGGAACAGAGACATCAACCGCATGTACGCTATCAAAAATGTTTTACAATTCTTCTAAAGGCACGAAATAAATGACAGTTTCTAACCAACTCAGACTCGGGCTAAGTATTCCAGGACGACTAACAAGCAGTCAAGGGCAGGGTTGCCACCCCAAATGATTTATCACTATTTCTAGTGATTTTTTATTTTTCCTAAACAAAGAAATCACTAAATCAGCACATAAATCACTAGATTATTGAAGAAAATCACTAAATCAACCAAAAAATGACTAAAGGATCTGGTGATTTTTTTCTCACCGGGTGGCAACCCTAGTCAAGGGGTTGAAATATGATCTGACTGATAGACTGAATGAAATCCAAATATTATAATTATGAAGGTAATATTTAGAATGATGAGGGACAAGAAACAGTCTAGTTTTAAGGGCCGCAGGAACATCACCGTGTAATTGAAGAAAGACGAAAAACACAAATGTAACAATATAAAGTGAATTCAAATCACGCGATTGCTTATTAACTGAACTGGTTATATACAACTTAGACAAGTTTGAATCTAAGTCTAACTTACATATGTTTTTTTTAGATCTTTTTCGTCACTTGTTATATCTGATTATATGAGTTTTTTATGGTAAACCTGGGTATAAAAACCGACATGAATGCCCAATCCGACACTGTTTGAGTATGTTTTTGACCCGACAAAACCAAATTACAATATGAATCAGAAAAGCGAAGATTTAGGGGGACTGAGCTCAATTATCTTCAACTGCGTGGAAAGCCTTGATTTTTTTTTTTAAGGGACGATCTTAGGTCATGATATACGTTCTGGCTTGCATAGCTTTTCTGGAAACATCTTCTGTGGCCATTTCAAATTAATAGATATAAACGGCAATTGGTAGATACACAATCGATGCGTACAAACGGCAGTTGTGCACAAACTGATGTGTGAAACCCCGAGCATTGAGATTTAGGACAGAGGGGTAGTCAGTCATTCTTGTAGCTATAGTCACTTACCTGGGGGAGGAGTCTTAACCCCTAGCCGTTCCATCTCTATAGCTTTGAATTTAAAATTATAATTAAGCATTTAAAAGATTTCATAAAGATCCGGTGCAAAAAAGGACTGTCAGTAAAATATATTGCATTGCGTCATCAACAACAATCATTTTTAAAGTTAAAAACGAGCACAAACCCTGACCTCAATACTAAACATGCAGCTCACTAAAATCTAATTTTTTAACGGCAGGATGTTAATGACAGGAAGACAGCGGTTTTTGGACGAAAGGTAAACTGCAACTGTAACACTCGCCAAATACGATTGGAGCATTGACATTTTCTTTAAATGATAGATTTTCTATTAAAGGCGTGAGACAAAAATGTCTAGAAATTGTCCAAGATTTCATTTTTCTGGTTTCTTGGTTCAGTGATGTGGTGGTTTCTTGATAATAATTACCTATGTAGCGGGCTGAATTTATGAGCAATTTGTGATTCAGATTTGTGATTCACTTCCCATTATTTAAACAAGCGTTGAAGAATGAGGTGAAACTTTTTATCAATAAACTTTCATTGTGAAAATATAAAAATTATTTTATTTTGCTAAAAAAATTTTTAAGAAAGTACAAGTGACAAAAACCTGAGGGTCATAAAATGTACGCCAATAATTTGGGTAGTTGTGTATTATATGGTACACACTCGAGAAGTGAAGTTAGATTAATCCTAGAGAAATGTACAAAAATATGATGAAAATACGATACTTTAGTGGCAAAATTATGAAAACTACGACAAAGAATCACGATAGGGGGACCGCACAGAACGTATTATATTAAATACCTGACGAATATTAAAGCTAACCTTATATTAAAGCTAGTTTTCTTCAAATACTGACTGGTATAAACCAGTTATCGTCTGATCTGTAGATCCAAATTCTCGAATGTGTACCATATAATACACAAGTATCATAATTTGTTCCAAGGGAGAAGTAAATTTATCAAAACAGTAAAAACAGGTGATTTATATTGACAATATTGGACGATCTAAAAAATCATGAGGTTTCGGGTGAGACGGGCTTGAAACTTCTCCCAATAACTAAGCCAACAATTCTATTTCAATTTGACAATATAATTTAAATCCAAATATAATTTATCATGCTGGGTTTGCTTTTTAAACTATATTATCATATTTAAACTTAGGTACATAAATAGTTGAAGTGATAACTCGCATGGCTTATCCTGAGCTATTGAGTTATTATTTTATTTAATAGGATACAACTTACAAACACCTAAACAACTTCAACAAAGTTAACAAAGGAAAGTGCTTTGAATTTTTCCCTTTTAATTTTCCTTCTAGTTTTCCTTTTAATTTTTCCCAATGTAGTATACCTGTTCACTAAGCCCCAACCAACCACCATTCTTGGTATTTCCCAATATACGGAAAGCCTTGTAAAAGGGACATTCAGAAAATGGTCGAAAAGAAGACTCAGATAAACGATATTTATAGATTCTACTTTTGAAATGACTTCATTTAGCTTTTTATCCTTAGGACTGACCTGGGGGTCTTTGTTCGTTAATATAAATGGGAACTGCTTATTTCTAGTTCTAGGTAGTCGTAATGGGTCATTCTTCTTCAAGTTTTATAATTCGTAGCATTTATTTAATTCATTTACAAGACGTTTGATGGGGAGGAGGACAAAACGTCGAAAATACTTTTTATGGCTCTTGTGTACATTTCTTTTAGGGGTATTCGGACCGCCAAATCATCCCATTAACTACTCCCGAAATAGAATCTTGGTGACACCACAGCCTTTAACTAACAGTTTACAACTACTTAATGTCAATCTCTGCAGCCATGTCACTTAAGCTATTTTAACTGCAATTTCCCCAAACTTTATATTTTTCATGGCAATTGTTGAATAAGAAGTGAACAATCTATGAAAACAGGTTCAAGTTTGCCTGACGCATCTATAGGCAAGGACAGCTCCTTTTTTGTAAGCGTTTTCTCTTGACTAGGATGAGACACATTGCTTTTTTCATTTTTTTTTAAACAGGTAAATATATTAGTGCTTGATTTCATCAACAAATTTTTCTCAGTCTCTATGCTGCAACAGCCAAAAAGGTTGTTTATCTCTTCCGTATCTATGGATTAAGTAATGCAGAAATGCAAGGTGTGTCACAAGGGTAATTTTTTTGCCAACCCCCACACCCGTTCCCAGGGTTGGTAGTGCCCGGGAAAAAATCAATTACAGCGCCTCCCCTCCTAACTCAAATATAGGCAAAAAAGTTGAATCAAAGTGACGATTTTTATCGAAAGGGGCTTTGCTGTGTCTTCTGTGCTGTTTGAGTGCCTGTGCGTCTTTGGTGTATGTGAAATAATCTAGTGTGAAACCCCTTGAAAAAACTATGTAAAGGATTTTCAAGTTTTTATTTTGCGAATGCGTATGCAAACAGGTTTTGTTTGTAACCGGTCTCAATATCTTTGTCAGGTGTTATGCATAATAATAACTGAACACATAGCTAAAGGCAAGAAAAGCTGAATTGGACAAAAATTAAGAAAGCCTACCAATGACAAACTAGGACATTGCGTAATCTAAGTTTGTTTTATGAACTACTATTTCAGTTACTTAATTGCCACATTTGAAGATATCCCAACAAGAAAAATGTTCACATACAAAACATTCTTCAACTAAATTGACGTAGAGGCGTAAACCAAAGTTCTGCTAATAAACGTTGTCCTACTAAAGATCAAAATTGAAAAATAATGCATTCCTGATTACTAATTTCTTCAATATTTGCCAGTAATTTTGAAACGTTTTTGGAACAGTAACAAAGTTTGTTAACGTGGCAACTATGAAATTGCGTTGTTGTGCACCAGGAAATACATTTGAGACCAGACTGGCTTTAAGATGACGTACAACAAAAAAACAAAGAAAAATGACTAAGAAACAAAACTCAATTAGGGTGGCTCCCAGCAACTGAATAAAACAATAAGATAAAGCAGATATTTACTTCAAGACGTCCGCTAAGCTGCAGATGCCGAAATATTGCGTGGGAAAATAACAGAGTTAGCAGACACGTGGCCATGCTCGTCAGAAACGTGGCAACTTATCGCCACCACGATGATTTACGCAAAATCACAGAAGAAAAAATGTAGTCATCATTTAATAAAATCTAGGATGATGAATAGAATCAGTCGAAAGTTCACATTGCTTTTTGGATCTTACCCTGCCTTTGGTTCTGCCGTCTTCCTTTCAAACCCATTCTGATGCCCAACTTCCAGTCTTATTTTCATAGACCAGACGTGTCACGCTAGTGTGGTGTCACGCCACATCTCACGAGGAGTTATCACGTCTCCTAATAATGTGGCGGTACATTAAAAAAAGGAGGTACATTAAAAAAAAAGAAAATTCGAACACTTTTGAAGTGGCATCATGGGGGTACACAGGATTTTATTTTTAAGGGATGAGTCAAGTCCATAATTTTCCTTGGGGATTACGGGGGAATAAAATATCTGTTAAAATCCACTTTCTTGAAGTTTTTCCAATCATTACATAGATTTTTAGCCTCGTGAGAGTTGCTATCGTCACCTCTTGCCAAATGAACATGAAAAGAAACTGTTTATACAGTTTTGATTAAAAAAAAAGACTTTCCGAAAAATAATTTTTTCAAAGAAAAGTAAAGGCCATTTCAAAATTAAGCTCAGAAGATAAAAATGCCTGTTAAAAATCAAACACAAAACGACCAGAAATTACTATTAAAGAATAAATAAACCCCAAAACGAACAGAAATTAAATAAACAGTCATAGGAAAAAACATGCAACAAGTAATAATTTTAATTGAATAAATAGATTTTAAAGCGAGTAATCCTTAGATTGAATATGAAAATCAAGCTTAAAACGAAAAAAAATATTCTGCTATTGAAGTATAAATGAAACTTAAAACGAACAGAAATTAAATAAACAATCAATGCAAACAAACATACAATAGATATTAATGTAAATGAATAAATAAATCCTAAAACAAGTGAAACTTAAATTGAATATGCAAATCAAGCTTGAAACGAACAAAATCATTACAAACATGAAATTGGGTATCGCCTCCTTCTCTCACTGTAAAAGTCCAAAATCTACTGCGTCATTGGCGCTTTACTGAAAACCAATTTTATTACAAATATTTTCTTTTGTAATTAATAATGAACATAAACATTAAAATTATAGTAAAATTTTGAACTGATGAGCTATCAGCAATTAATATCATTATATATCAAATATTCAGTTTAATTTATTATTTCTTTCTAAGGTTGTTCAAGACGAATATAGTTTCACAACAAACAAGAGTTTGGATACTGCCCCCTTCCTTAACTGTAAATAAAAACCAAAAGCCTACTGCGTCATTGGTGGTTCACTGAAAACGAATTATATTACGATTTTTTTCTTTTCCAGTTCTTACAGTATTGAAAATAAAAATAAAACTAGAGTGAAATAAATTCTTGAACTGATGGATCTTTGAACAACTAATATCATTATATATCAAATATTCAATTTGATATTATGTATACTTTCCAAGACTGTTCAAGACGCATATAACTTTCAGTCTCAAAGTTTTCACATCTCAAAATTTTGATTGGATGTGTTTGACGAAATGGTGGGCGTGGAAGGGGTGTTAATTATATTTCAGTCATTTTAGACAATTGAAAATGGCACTAGCCATTTAAATTTCCAGTCGGTGTAACTCTTTTTGAAGTTTCTATGTCAACACTCTAAGTATAAGTCGTATGTACCTCAAGGACATAACTTAAAGTGCTTGCCCTGACGGCTTTGGAGGGTTGTCATTATCAAAGACCTAATTTCCAGAATTTTCAACCACGTTGAATTTGAATTTTCAATCGAATGAGCCCTTTTTGAAGTTTCTACGACAAAGCTTTCTATAAAAAGCTTATAAGCTTATGTATAAAACGGGCATAACTTACTACCCTTGCCCTGAGGACTGTGGGGGAGTATCTACCTCAAAAACATAATTTCTATCTGGAAAACAACTAAGTAGAACAAAATGGCAATCTCAAAGTTTTGATTGGATGTGTTTGGGGAAATGGTGGGCATGGAAGAGGTGTTTGTTGCCTTCCAATCACTTTTGACCCTCAAAAAGGGCACTAGAACTCGTGATTTCCATTTGAATAAGCCCCCTTTGAAGTTTATATGACGACCCCTTCCATATGAAGTGTCTCTGGGGAAGAAAAAACTAAAACATTGGAGCCGTATGGCCTTTACTACAGGCAACGCTATAGCGTTGCCTCTGATAGTAAAAGTTATCACCCCCGTAAGTTTGTTTTTAGTTTTACTGCGCTGACCACTAATTATTCAGCTTAAAGCTGGTGTTCCTTCATCACAAACATATTTCGTCGAGAGCTTATAAATTAAAAATCTTCCAAGGACTGCTCGACATTTTAAAGTTCACTACAATTTGTAGGAAAGATGAGTTTTAGGTAACAAAAAACTAAAGTCTTTGAGAGCATACTATAGAGAGCAGGCTTTTGAATCCAAAGGTATCCTTGGTACACTTTAACCGAAATATTGGAAAACTACAGTTTTGAATTTTAACCAGCCTCTTCGGTCCAAAGAAAGGGTTCCGTACTCAATCTTTCAAAAGACTACATTTCATTAAGTATCTATTTTGCAGAGAAAATAATTAAATTACATAAAAACAATACTTTGAATGTTATTGGCTCTATGCTAGAGCGGAGCGGAAATCGTGCGTCATTTGAAACATGTAGAAATTTGTCGTGTTTTAGCTATACTTAAATTAAAAAAAAACAAGTTTTTTTCAACTGAAAGTAAGGAGCAAGATTAAAACTTAAAATGAACAAAAATTATTACGTATATGAGGGGTTCGCCCCCTCTTCAATACCTCGCTCTCCACGCTAAAGTTTTTTTTATATTAAATTTCAAAAGAGCTATTTATTCTAATTAAACGGCCTTGGAGATTTGGGAGTTATTCTTAAAGAATAGGAGCAAAATTCGAACTTTAGCGTACAGAGCGAGGTATTGACTAGGGGGTGAACCCCCTCATATACGTAATAAAATAAATAATTAACGGGTTACAACACTAGTTTTATACCAACTTACAGGTTATTACGCATGTGAGGGGGTTCGCCCCCCTCGTCAATACCTCGCTCTGTACGCTAAAGTTGTAATTTTGTTCCAATTCTTTAAGAATGACCCCTGAATCACAAAAGCCGTTTAATTGGAATAAATAGCTCTTTTGAAAGTGCAAAAAAAAACTTTAACGTAAAGAGCGAGGTATTGACGAGAGGGCGAACCCCCTCATTTACGTAATAATTTCTGTTCGTTTTAAGTTTTAATGTTGCTCCTTATTTTCAGTTGAAAAAATTGTTTTTTTTATTAAATTTCTGATCGTTTTTTAAATAATGCTTGGAAATCTGGTGCCCCCTTCATAGAAAATTCCCTTTTCCCGTGTAAAATTCCTCCAGGGAAAGATCATCCAACGTAACCCCCTCCCCTACCAGAAAAAATCCCCCTGAAAACGTCTTTATACCTCGCAATTACCAATACTATATGTAAATAATAGGCAAAACTCACAACTTGCAGGCCTTCCCCCGGGAACTGTGGGGGATTAAGTCATCCTCAAAGACAGTTATTAGATTTTTCGATCATGTTGAACAAAATGGCTATCTTAAAATTTGGATTGGGTGACTTTGGGAAAAAATGAGCGGGAGAGGGGGCCTAGTTGCCCTCCAATTTTTTTGGTCACTTAAAAAAGGTACTAGGACCGTTAATTTTCGTTCGAGTGAGTCCTCTCACGATATCCTATGACCACCGGGTCGATACGATCACCCCTGAAAAAAAAAACAAATAAGCACGCATCAGTGATCTTTCTTCTGGCAAAAAATACAAAATTCTACATTTTTGCAAATAGGAGCTTGAAACCTCTATAGTAGGGTTCTCTGATACGCTAAATCTGATGGTGTGATTTCTATTACGATTCTATCACCTTTAGGGGGTGTTTCCCCTTTTATCGAAAATAAGGCACATTTTTTCAGGCTTGTAACTTTTGATAGGTAAGACTAAAATTGATGAAACTTGTATGTTTGAAATCAACATAAAAATTAGATTCTTTTGATGTATCTATTGATATAAAAGTTCCGTCGCTCCTTACTCCAAAAGCCAAAAGCCGGGTCGCTCCTTACTTACAGTTCGTTACCACGAACGTGGTAACGAATGTTTAGAGTTTGGCTGACGATACGTTCTAAAACTCTGAAATGGTATTAGAATTCTTATTACTAATTTTTGTAAACTGTTCGACGGAAAAAGCTTGTCACTAGACTAGGTTGCAACTATTGCTTCTACCATTATTAGGACAACACTGTCAATGGTGTGTGTCAGGGACCAAGTTTCCATAGCTTTTATCATCACGCTTACGAACAACATATTATAAAATTTTGTTTTTGATGTTCGAGAGGTAAAGGACTCATGTTAAATCTTCTAATAAGGGAAATCTAGTCTGCCATTTCACGACTTGAGCGAACCGTCAGACCTAATTATTAATCCTTAATAAGTGAAGCAACGGATGACTGGCAGCCTAAGAGGCCACTTTGGGAAGCTTGGGTGCCTGAATTTCAGTATACAAATAGGTTTAACTTGAATTATGTCCACTTAAATAGAATGTCTTTTAAAGCTTTGTCGAAACATGACCGATTTTCACGCGGATGGGAGTTGAACTCGAGTTCACCTCCTGTCCTCGTGAAAACAAGCCTTTTGCAGCAAGGAGGTGGGTATCTTCATCCAGTTGACTCTGTTCACGAGGCAGAGCGTGAAGCCCACATGGATAGATGACTTCTATTCAGCAAAAAAAAAAAACGTACAGGGACATTGAAACGGAATCTTGTCATTGGCGAAATAATGTCTTGGTGAATCAACTATTACTGATTTCAAGTATTCAACATTGATTAAGATATCGTTTTGCATATAAATTTTGAACTTCAAATATATCATCCTTTTCCCTATACATAGCTGGAAAGTGAAAGACCTGCCAACAGGGAATTTTTATCTGAATGATGTATAGACTGATAACCACGAGGATGATGTTGAGGCATTACAAAGTGACCAAAAAATGTGCCTGGGGCCATTAATTTTGTCATAGTGGGAAAAAGACCGATGAGTTGATATTGAATTATACTATTTCTTGATCTATGACATATGGTATTATGACTATCCTTCGTTTTTAGTAAAGTATAAACACATACAAAAAGTACTGACAAAACCTATCCTCTCCACACAAAAAAGTGACCCTTTGTCCGCGTCTCCGGAGACGATTCCATACCTATGCCAACCTGGCGCCTAAATTTTTCAAGTTCCGTAGGTGATTATGCTTGTTCCGTAAAAGCTGTGTTAAATTTAATTTATTGGCTCGGAGCGATTAAGTAGTACAACATTTCCCCTCTAGAGGCGCTGAGGTACGCGGGGTCACTTTTGGAGAGTTTTGTCAGTACTTGTCAGTATGTGTTTATACTTTGGTTTTAGCTACCTAACCCGGTTATTTTCATGTAAATTGCATAATTTGTGTAAGGTGTAGTGTTGTTGTTTTGGTTAGGTGAACACTGATTTCATAAGAAGTTCGAGTTAAAACGTCGTCGATTGAAACAACTCCCTTCTCAAACATTTCCAAGGCTGAAATATAAATCTTAAATGAGCAATCCAATTTACATTCATAGCGAATGCTTTCACTCGCCGCTAATAATCTGACAAACATCATCAGCAGTCACTCAATTTGTCGAACTCAAAATCTATGGAAGCTGTAGTTCCACGTCCCCAAATAGTTTCTTTCTTGGGGGAGAAACTGGCACTCGCAAAAAGTCTGCCCCATTACAGATAACTCTATCCCTATTTTACAATTAATTAAAAAACTTTCCACAAAATAATTTTTTCAAAAAAAAAGTAAAGAACTCGATTAAATACTTTACTATAGTTTGTACTTAATCTTAATTAATTTTTGATTTCTTAAAGTTATAAAAATGAAAACATTTAAAAGAATTTTTTCAGTAAAATACAAATTATATTCTGGCTTTTAGAAAGAATAGGCGTTTAAAACCCTCCTCATGTTCATTTATGCTCGTTTTGAGTTCGACTCTGTTCTTTAGTTTCATTTCTGTTTCTTTTGGGTTTCATTTATTTATTGATACTGATTTGTGGTAGTTGTATGCTAGGTAGATTATTTAATGCTATTTTTGTTCATTTTTGGTTTAATGGAGTTCTTTATAAAAAAAAAACTTATTTTGTGGAAAAACTTTTTTTAATTAATTTCTGTCCGTTTTTATATTTTCCCTGAAAAAGACTGAGCCTCTTCTGAAGTTAAACAACCATCCCTTCCATAAAAACCTTAAATACCCCCTGGGCATAACTTGCAACCCTTGCCCTTAGTCTCTGGGGTTTGTTTCAACCCCAAAAACCTTGATATATGATATTTAGACTATTTTGAATAGAATGGCTAAAATTTCTCAAAATTACTATTAGATGCGATTCGGGACAACGCGACGTGTCTGTGTGGAGGGGGGGGGGTATAGCTGCCCTCCGATAACTTTGACTCTTAAAAAGAGTACTAGAGGTCTGATTACCAATCCTATGAGCCCCCTCCAAAGTTTATATGACAATGCTTTCTATAAAAATCTTATATGCCCCCCGGCGCACAACTTACAACCCCTGTCTTGAGGGCTGGGGGGATTTGTTATCCTCAAAGACATAATTTCCAGACCTTTCAAATACGTTGAACAAAATTGCTATCTGCAATTTTGATTGGAAGAGTTTGGAGAAATGATGGGCGTGGCGGGGGGGGGGGGTATTTTCCCTCTGATCACTTTCGACTAATAAAATGACACTAGTCGTCTCAATTTCCAATCGAATGAGCCCTTTTTGAAGCTTCTAAGACAAATCTTTCTGTACGAATCTTATGTGCCCCAGGGGCATAACCTACGACCCTTGTCCCGAAGACTATGGGGGGAGGGTTGTCATCCTCAAAGACATAATTTCAAGACCTTTCAACTACGTTGAACAAAATGGCCTTATCAAAATATTGATCGTAAATGTTTGGGGACCCAAATACTTTTGATTATTAAAAAGGCAATAGCCCTCTCAATTTCCGATCGAATGAGCCCTTTTTGAAGTTTTTACGACAAAGATTTCTATAAAAAACCTTATATGCCCCGAGGGCATAACTTACAACCTTAGCGCTGAGGGCTTTAGGGGCGGGGGTTGTCATAATTTCCAGACCCTTCAACTACGTTCAACAAATTGGCTATATCAAAATGTAGATCAGAAGTGCTTAGGAAAATGATAGGGGGGGGGGCATTCGCCCTCCTATATCTTTTGACAAAATTTTCAAAATTTTGATTGAACGTGTTCAGGGAAACGGTGAGCGTGAGCGGGGGGTTAGTTGCCCTCCGATCACTTTTGACTATTAAAAAGGGCACTAGCCCTTTCAATTTCCAATTAAATGTGCCCTTTTGAATTCTCTATGAAAACACTATCTGTAAAAACCTTATATGCCCCCAGGGCATAACTTACAATTCTTGCCCTGAGAGGTGTGGGGTGTTTGCTATCCTCAAAGACATAATTTCCGTAACTTTCAACTGCGTTGAACAAAATGGCTACCACAAAATTTTGATTGTATGTGTTTGGGGAAATGGTGGGCAGGAGAAGGCGGTTAGTTGCCCTCCAATCACTTTCGACTATAAAAAATGGCACTAGCCCTTTCAATTTCCAATCGAATTAGCCCTTTTTGAAGTCTCTACGACAGCACTTTCTATAAAAAAACCTTATATGCCCCCAGGAAATAACTTACAACCCTTGTCCTGGAGGTTTTGGGGGGAGGAGGGGGTTGTCATCCTAAAAGACCTAGTTTCATAAACTCTTAACTACGTTGAACAAAATTGATATCTACAAATTTTGATTGGATGTGTTTGAGGAAATGGTGGGCGTAAGAGGGGGGTTGTTGCCCTCCAGTCTTACTCTACTATTAAAAAGGTCACTAGCCCTTTCAATTTCCAATCGAATGAGTCCTTTTTGAAGTTTCTACGACAACGCTATCTATAAAAACCTTATATTCCCCCCGGGCATAAATAACAAATCTAGCCCTTAGGGCTGTGGGGGGAGGGGTTGTCATCTTCAAAGACATCATTTCCAGAACTTTCAACTACGCTGAACAAAATGGCTATCTCAAAATTTTGATTGTATGTGTTTGGGGAAATGGTGGGCGTGAGAGGGGGTTAGTTGCACTCCAATCACTTTCGACTATTAAAAATGGCACTAGCCCTTTTAATTTCCAATCGAATGAGCCAATTTTGAAGTTTCTACAACAACACTTTGTATAAAAAACCTTATATGTCCCCAGGGCATAACTTACAACCCTTGCCTTGGGGTTTGTGGGGGTTGCCATCCTCAAAGACCTAATTTCATAAACTTTAAACTACGTTGAACAAAATGGTTATCTCAAAATTTTGATTGGAAGTGTTTGGGGGAATGGCGGGCGTAAGAGGGGGGTTATTGCCCTCCAATCATTTTCTACTGTTAAAAAGGGCACTAGCCCTTTCAATTTCCAATTTAACACTTTCTATAAAAACCTTATATGCCCTCAGGGGTGTGGGGGGTTTATCATCCTCAAAGACCTAATTTACAACCCTTGCCCTGAAGGGTGTGGGGGGTTTGTCATCCTCAAAGACATAATTTCCAGAACTTTTAACTACGTTGAACAAAATGGCTATCTAAGAATTTTGATTGAGTGTGTTTGGGAAAATGGTTGGCGTGAGAGGGGGGTTAGTTGCCCTCCAATCACTTTCGACTATTAAAAAGGGCACTAGCCCTTTCCACTTCCAATTGAATGAGCCCTTTTTGAAGTTTCTACGACAACCCTATCAATAAAAGCTTTATATGCCCCAGGGCATAACTTACAACCCTTGCCCTGGGGGTTGTGGGGGGTTGTCATCCTCAAAGACCTAATTTCATAAACTGTAAACTATGTTAAACAAAATGTCTATCTCAAAATTTTGATTGGACGTGTTTGGGGAAATGGTAGGCGTGAGAGGGGGTTTAGTTCCCCTTCCATCACTTTTGACTATTAAAGAGGGCACTAGCCTTTTCAATTTCCTATTGAATGAGCCCCTTTTGAAGTTTCTACGACAATGCTATCTATAAAAACCTTATATGCCCGAGGGCATAACTTACAACCCTTGCCCTGGGGGATTTGGGGGGTTGTCATCCTCAAAGACCTAATTTCATAAACTGTGAACTATGTTAAACAAAATGGCTATCTCCAAATTTTGATTGGAAGTGTTTGGGGAAATGGTGGGCGCAAGAGGGGGGTTATTGCCCCCAATCACTTTCTACGATTAAAAAGGGCACTAGCCCTTTCAATTTCCAATTGAACACTTTCTATAAAAACCTTATAAGCCCCCAGGGCATAACTTACAACCCTTGCCCTTAGGGGTGTGGGGGGTTTATCATCTTCAAAGACCTAATTTCAAGAACTTCAACTACGTTGAACAAAATGGCTATCTCAAAATTTTGATTTGATGTGTTTGGGGAAATGGTGGGCGTCAGAGAGGGGCTAGTTGCCTTCCAATCACTTTTGACTATTGAAAAGGGCACTAGCCCTTTCAATTTCAAATTAAGTGAGCATTTTTTGAAGTTGCTACGAGAACACTATCTATAAAAACCTTATATACCTCCAGGGCATAACTAAAAACCCTTGCCCTTAGGCGTGTGGGGGGTTTTTCATCCTCAAAGACATAATTTACAGAACTTTCAACAACGTTAAACAAAATGGCTATCTCAAAATTTTGATTGGGTGTGTTTGGGGAAATGGTGGGCTTGAGAGGGGTTAGTTGCCCTCCAAGTACTTTCAACTATTAAAAAGGGCACTAGCCTTTTCAATTTCCAAACAAATGAGCCCTTTTTGAAGATTCTACGACAATGCTTTCTATACTTACCATATATGCTCCAGGGCATAACTTACAACCCTTGCCCTGAGTGTTGTAGGGAGAGTTTCCTCCTCAGAGACATATTTTCCAGATCTCTCAACTACGTTGAACAAAATGGCGTCTCAAAATTTTGATTGGACGTGTTTGGGAAATCGTGGGCGTGAAAGGGATGTTAGTTGCCTTCCAATTACTTTCGGCTATTAAAAAGGGCACAAGCCCTTCCAATTTCCAATCGAATGGGCCCTTTTCAAAGTTCCTACGACTAATCCTTCGATACGAAGTGCTATGGTCCAAAAGAAACAAAGAAATAAATAATACATTGTGCCAACATCTTTCTTTACTTAGGCAGCGCTGTTGTGCTGCCTATGATTTGGCCAATCTACGTTCGTTCCCGAACCGAAACTTGTCTGTTCTTATTAAAAACTTTTTTAACTTACCAGGGTTGACTTTATTTCAACCATATTTGGAACCAAATCCGTGGATGCTTAACTTCAAGGCTTAAACGAAAGAGTTATGCCTTAATTTATTCGTAATAACTTAATGTAAAGGATTTTCAACTTGTTCCCACCATAGTTGAATTTCTTAGCTTTTTAGCTGCCCTATTAAAGTGTTTGAAACAAGTTAGGTTTCTCTGGAGTTCCAGAACAATCACCACATGTCGCCACGCCAGACAAGTTTGATCTCCATCAACAAATAATAGAATTGACTAACTGTTTTATTAAGTGTTCTGGAATGAAGAAATTTGAAAATGTAATGCATTCTGCATTTTTCTCGGTAATACACGTCTAGAGGTCGTTGGTCTTTTCCGGATGGGATCAGATGATGAGATGTGATCAGATCTGATCAGTGATCAGATGTTTAACAGTGTGCATTTTCCTTAAAACTAGAGAGAAAATACATTATAATCAAAATATAAACAATTTGATTACAACATCGAACATCTCCCAACACTAGCAGTTACTTCTTCTTTTCATGTCGAAATTACTGAACCATAAACATATATCACATCTGTTCACAGTTATTCATAAAGTACAGCTTATTCGTGAAACAAAACTATGAACCACATGGAATTTGAAGAGACACTCCAGTAAAAAATGAATTAGTTTTGGCTGATGATTAGTATATGTTATATTGATGTGAAAAACAGCTTTAGAACCTAGAATGGTATACTTACAAAAAAAGCAGGTAGAGACACCCCTCTTAAGGTCCCAAGGCCCCTTTTGAGCCCATATCACGTGCATAGTATGTTTTTTTTTTCGAAGAGGGGGGGGAGGTTCGAGAAAGACCAACAATATGCTAAATGTACGAAATTGCGGGATAAATCGTAAAAAATAGGGTTTTTTTTTGGGGGGGGGGGTGAAATTTATTACCCATGAAAATAGAGTTAGTAGATAGCGCTCTAAAGATTTATTGATATCAATCAGAACCACTAAGGTCTAGTACTTACAAGAAAGCGGTATAGATTTAAAAATTTTTAAGAGCTTTTATACGTTTCTCAATTAACGCTTCTTTAAAAATTATTACTATCATCTGGATTCCATTAAATAATATTTTAGTCAAAAAAGAAATCTCTAGGGATTTCGAAAGGGAGCCTGAAAGCAGAAACTCATCGAAATTAGCTTAGGATCGAAAACTAGCTGACCACCAAAATTCCTATAGTCGAAAATGTTTAGTGGATCCTCCTCTAAAAAATCAAATAAATTCATATTTTAGCATGGTAGCTCTGATGTTCCCCTTTCTGTTTTTTTTTTTTTCGCCAGCGTAGAGCAGATTTTTTTCGATAGTAACCTAATAAATTGGCGTAGCGCTAGAAGGAATTGTCATCTGTAGCGAAGAATAGCAATTGTTGGAGCAATTTTTAGTCTGTTTTTCACCATTTGGATTCGCTCTACGGATGCCCGTAGAGTGAACTCTTAGAGATTATTTATTGAATTATCCTCTATTAATGTTACAATCATTAAAAACCACTGGCGCCCATTCACAAAAATATTGGTTGGTTGGGGGGGGGATAATATATATTTTTCAAAATATGGGGGGGGGGATTTTTCCATTTAGCCAATGAAAATACTAGAAAAGAATTATTTCAACGAAAATTCCCTGAACCCCCACCCTCTAATCCCATGATATTAATGAAAATTTTGAGACAATAGCCTTGTTTAAAAAACTCAAAAGATCTAATTAATATGCCTCCTGAGTCGGCATCAACCCCAGAGCCCCAAGTAAATGACCCTATATTTTATGGATTGCCCATTGTTCGCAGACTGGTTTTAGTGGAAAAAGTAACCTCACACAAATAACGCTCTGGCCTTTAGAGGCCTTAGGACCGTTACTACTACTCCTGTTTGTGGTAATTTCTGTTCGTTTTAATTGTGATTTGAGTATAATTTGTAATTTGTCTTTGTTTAGGATTCATATATTTGTCTATAGCAGTACCGGTTCAATGTTTTTTAAGTATTTGTATTTATGTATTTGTAATGCGTAATTAACTACTTTCATTTATTTCAAAATTTTCAGTGTTGTTCAAGTATTTGAATACATGTATTTGAAATACGTATTTAACTACTTTTATTTATTTCATAATTATTATTTAACTTCATTTTGCTCTGCATATTTAATTGCTTTTATTTCTGCATTTGAAACACAAAATACTTTCAGTATCTTTGCTAAAAACGCCATTTGTTCGTGGGGCTCAATTGTCTGCATGATGTCGCTACTTGGTACTAGTTGGTACTGCTTTCGTCTAAGCGTTTTCAAAATTTGACAAGTTTCAAAACCCAAAATTTAAACGATTTAGAAGGTGTGCTTTTGCCAACTATTCTTGACGGGAAGTTCTTTAAAGTCAAAAGTCTTTACGAAGGGGATGCTACTGTCTACTGTCGGAACTGCCCGAATAGGGATCTCTAGGGGAGCCTTCAATCCAACAGAAATTTGCCCTTGCATATGGTAGCAAGCGAGTCAGTACTCGAAAAGCCTGCAGTCTTGAGCATGCTTACTTTGTTTCAGAGAATAGTACAGCAGTACTATGGTATCAGAGAAGTTTGGATAAATAGTGCAACTTGTTTTCCAATAGCATAGAATGTACAGCATGTTTGATGCTGTAAAGCGATTCGAAGCAATCCAGGAAACAGAAAAACTGGCGAAAGCATGTGATGAGCTAAAAGTGCAAAGACTGGAAAGTACTAAAAATGAGCTGTTGGTTGAACTTGTAATAATCACTGAGCATTTGGTAAAAGCTGTTGACATCTTGCAAGATGAGAAGGACCTTGTTGTCTGTATTGCAACTTATTGCCTGTCTTCATAGGACAAAAAATCTTTATGTTTGATGTGATTAGTCTTTTTGATTTCTGTGTCTTTCGGGTTTCATTTATTCATTGACAATAATTTCTCTTCGTTTTAAGTTTGAACTATCATATGACTATTCCTTGCTTCTCTTTGGTTTTCTTTTAATATAACTCTTTATTTTTGTTTTAAAACTTTTTTTTTTAACGTTTTCTTGAATTAATGCAAAATATAAATGATAAGCATCAACATAGGAATATAATTTTTTTTTGTCAACACTGTAAAATTATGTTCTTGTACTTTATGGGGCAATTGTCATCTTTTATCTGACTAAATGTACAGAATCGAAAAGCTAAAATCGTGGTGAAACAGCCCGGCCGAAACTTGTGTCATATGTCTAAACTAACAACAATTTTCTCGAACCAGAGGGAAACAGATATACAAAAATTACATGGAACAGAAGCGAAGAATTGTTCTCATTAAATCGATTCACGTTTCGATTGAAAAGGAAGAATTTCGGTACTGGTGCATTATGCGGGCACCGCGAAGAAGTCAAGTTTGGTTAAGGCTAATGAAAAAAAAATAAAATGGGATGAGTATATAATAGTTTAGAAACAAATTTAGGCTATATGTTTGCACAATAGGGGATGGGGGTGAGAGATAAAGCATAGCATGTATTAAATACGAAACCTAACTTAACCTAGGTACCTTCCCCCCCTAAACCACAAAAAATAATCGTTTAAATATTGTAACTCATTGAGAAACCACGGCTTTGCAATCATTTATCTGTAGCGGTCTCTTGCAAATAGCCCATTTGACGGGTATCGTAACTGGTTTCCTTGATACAGTCTATAGCGGTGGGCCCGCATAATGCACCAGTACCAGAATTTCTTACAACAGCTTGGGAACGCTATACACCATTTTACGAATCAGTTTTTTTTTATTGGCAATATGATTATTGCCAAACTAAACATTCGCTCTGATTGATCAGTTATAAATATTTATGCTTGAAAGTTCATCAAGAATCGTCTTGAACAAGAGATGCGAAAAATCGTTCCGATCAGACGAAAAAAATCAATTATACTTCAAATTTAACGGATCTGTTTCCTTGCAATAGGTACCGTAGGATAGAATCAGAAAACCATCATTGAAGAGACTAGGTTTCATCCGCTGCACTGTCACAAGGTATCTAATAATTTGATTTTTCTATCATGCTTAAATACTTTTGGTATAAGAAGCATGATGACTGGACACCAAGTCTTCGTGTTCAGTTTATTTGAGGGTTTACTTGTGATAATGGACCATTCAAAATATGGAAATATTTTGATTTGTCACTGAAATCAAATGACGGTAGAAATATATAAAATTCGGACCCCTAATCAGCAATTTTCCAAGTGCAATAATGACTACCGTCAGAGTTGCGTCCCACTCCGCCATTTGCTAATTGCAGGATGTATGCTCAGGATATAAAACGAAATTTGGAAAAAGTTTTTCAAATGGGCATTATTAACCAACTGTTGGTGAGAAATAGGCACAATAAATTATACATCTATCAAAATCAGCAGACACTTGTATATAGGCTAGGACAATGGGGAGACTTAATTGCGACGCTAGGGATCATAAAACTTGGAAAGAGTTACTAAAATATCTTACAACAGTAAGGTCTTACATTACAATTTCGACATGCTTGCATGCTCTACTCAGGCTCGATTTTCTGTGGAAGGAAAAATTAGTTTAAAAACACCGCAACCAACAGACCCATTTAATGGAAAACATGAAATTATGGTCAGAGTCGTAATCTCTTCTGGGGGAAGGGTTGCAGGCAAGAAGGCTCTCCCCCTGTTTCCTATTTTTTTGATAGTCATGTATCAGCAAACCACCCTAGAAATATCACTAATATTGATGGAGCAAAAGGAAGTGTAAATTTGAGTAATTGGACATTTTTCAAGTTCTGTTTTAATGTCTTCGAGTGTAATAGTAAGAATAGAGCACGCAATTTCAGTTGAGCCTTGTGATGCTTCACGAATGCCTAAATTCCTAATCATCGATAGTTGAAAGTCTCCATTCTGTTAATTTTCAGTCGGAATTTTTGAAAACAGAAATCATGACTTTCCTGATGGTAAAGACAAACTTCACTTTAGTCACAAAAGCAAATGTTTTCATCAACTGAAAGTAGTTTACAGCCAAACAAAAACATTTTTAGTGGAGACAATTTATATTTTAAGATGTTATTAACCAATGCCATGTTTTCATATTTTCTTACAATTTGTCAGTTATTATTTTATTTTTTTATATACGCTTATAAAAAAAGGAGACAAGAAAAAATATTGATTATCGTCCATGAAAACTCTCACTAATAACACCTTCTTTTTTTAAGATTACATCGAGTGGACACATTTTACTTTTAATTGGCGGTTCTAGGCCTGGGAAGGGCGGGCAGCTTACCCTCCCCGTTTTTCTGATATCTGACATGAAATTACGTTTGTTTTATATTTTTAAATTCTTATGGTATACCTTGCCTCCCCCCTCAGACTATGAAGCTTAAAACCGCTATTGGCAGTAATCTATTTACAATTTACTTTATATTACCTTTTGCCAGTAAACACAGGGCCCTTAAATTTGATCAAGATTACGCGTGTAGATAAGTGATTGTCTTTTATACAAAATTGTTTCAACTTGAAAATAATAACGTGATAATAATAACAATCACCAATAAAATAATCAGAAACAAGCAAAAATGGATGCCAAACAGATATCTGACACTGATAAAAGAGATGTATAAGTCTTGCCCTTGAATTGCAGCCAGATGCTAAGGCACGATCTAAGTGTGGAAACCTGCCTGCTTTGTAATTTAAATCGAAATGACCGGCATTTTAAAAGCCAAGGTCGGTTTTACCTATTTTCTCTACTGTTAAACTATTCTGTCCTACGCAGTGGCAGCAGGGTTGCCACCTCTAGTGATTTATCACTATTCCTAGCGATTTTTTAAAATATCCAAACGAAAATATCACTAAATTTGCACATAAATCACTAGATTATTGAAGAAAATCACTACATCAACCAGAAAATCACTAAAATCTAGTGAATTTAGTCACTAAAATCGCTAAATCACTAAAATCAGGTGACAATTTTTTTGTCACCGGGTGGCAACCCTGAGTCGTTCCAGGTGTGGATTTCTCGAGCCGCACAAAATCCATAACAGTAGGCCTGCACCACAGTTCATATAATTATCCAGTATGATCATTCCCTACCCCACCCATTATAAAAACCCGGACCGGGGTGCGAGTGCTCCAGAGAACGTAGAAACATAAGCGGCGTCAGATCTTTTCACGGGTAGACAAGTCAGGCGCGAAACAATTGGAAACAAGTGAAAACCCGCTATTACGAATAATGCACTTTACGCGAAACAATCGGAAACAAGTGGAAACCCGCTATTAATAACTGCACGAAGAAGTGGGAGGAGCTTTTTGTTCGCACCGAGAACGAAGACCAGAAATGATCTGCCATAAGCTTACTGGATAATTATATGAACTGTGGCCTGCACTCTATGGGATTAGTGAATGTGACGCTATAACAAGTTCTTGCTAAAAGCAAGGGTGGAGACATGGAAGGTGCCACGTATTAAGGTCATAAGAGCCGTTAGTTGAAAGTTTCCAACATCCCAGTATCTTTCCGAAAATTACATTGATTTAGGCCTTCACTCAAAGCTCGAAATCGAGATTTCATAAGCACTTTGCTTAAAATCACTCGTGTGGTTTTAGAAATATAATAGGCTAGCTTAATTGGGTTGGAATCGATGAAAAAATTGAAGAAGAAAATAGAAAAAAAAATCCTATTCAATATGGACCTACAATGTCTGCAACTATGAAAGTTGCTAAATATCAGCTGTAACAGAGTCGGGGGGGGGGGGGTGAAAAAATATGACACCTATGTTTGTTCCCGAGGAAAAACTTTCGGTACTTGTCAATTAGCTGGAACCCACGCAAGAAGTCAAAATTGGTTAATGCTAATGAAATAAAACAAAATATGATGAAAATATAATAGTTTAGAAACAAATTTGGGCTATATATTTGCAAATTAGGGGGGGGGGGTAAAGTATGGCATATATTGAATACATAACCTAACATATGTACCTCCCCCCCTAAAACCCAGAAAACAAAAGTTTAAATATTGTAAACGCAATGACAAGCCACGGTTTGCAATCCAATATCTATTGGATGAAACTCGTTTCTTAAACATCTTCCGTATACAATATATCGCCTGGGTTCCAGCTAATTGACAAGTACTAAAATTTCTTTGTTTTATTTCAAACAAAGGGGGTCTCATTCTTGGTTATCACTAGCCCGAGAAAAAAAAAGCTTAATCTTCATAAAAGTCAACAAATTATAAAGAAAATCAAAAGAGCGAAAACACTTAATTTTTACGAAAATCTTTAGTAAGACAATCTAGCTGGTTTTTAGCTGTTCTAAAGATCTACGATAGAAAATTTTAATTCTTTTTTCTTAAGTTTCTCCTCTCGAATTTCTCTCTGATTTTCTGATTTTTTTTTCTCTCTCTGATTTTAATGCGTTCTTTTAAGTTTTATCTCTCAATTTTCTTCTCTCGGGCTATAAAATGATTTATAGCCTGAGAAAATCAGAATTTTCTATCACGATTTTTCTTCCTCTGGCATTTAAAAGAATTGTATAAGAATGAGAAAAAATTAGAGTAAAGCATACTTGAAATTGCCACCAGAAAAACGTCCCTTATTGAAAAAGATTGCACCTTAGTGTGCAGCTAAATCAAGCCGCTACGGAAGATCGAAAGTTTGTGTATATGCACGAATCTAGATGGAATTCAATGTTTTTTCTACCTTGTTTTAACTATTCTAGCTAATATCCATCGGAAGATAGAACCGGATACTTTTCATAATGAGATCGTTTATCACCCATCTTATCAAGCTAGTTCCTTCTTGCCAGGAAAATACTTTTTTTTGTAACCACGAGTTACATTAAAAATATTAGTCCAGTAAAAATACAGTTTTGACCCGGCATTTGAGCAACAGACTTATTTTTGTTTTGTTTGAATTTTCCAGGGGGGGGGGGAAATCTGATCGTCAAGAAACTTTAAGAAGTTGCTGAGTGCACTCTAGCGAAGGTTTTATTAATTTTTTCATATACAAGCGAATAAGAAAATCAAAACTAAAAATGAGAAAGTATTACCCTGGACAAGGGGAAGGCTATTGTCCCCTCAGTCTCCCTCATAACGTTCAAATGTTTTACCGGAAGTTTCTCTGAAAGCTTCCACCTGGCGGGGGGGGGGGGCAACAGCCCCCTTCTCGCTAGTGGTATTTTTGGTTTGCTATAATTTTCAAAGTTACTCATTACTCGTATTGGAGAAACAACTGTTTTTGTTCAATTTAACATGAAGAAGGAGAGTTTCCCCGAGGACAAATTTATCGCAAGAGAAGGCGAGGATTGCAACAAACTATTTTCCAGATCTTAACAAAACAGAAGACAAATAGAAGCTGGTCTTCTTCAAAGGCCTGTAAGATCACTAAGAAGGACACCGTTCCCCCCGAAATGCTGGTTAGTAGAATTAGATAAAAACCTAGTCAATTTTACTTGTTTTCGCTGATATTAAACCCCAGCTTTGGTCCTACGTTATGGCAGTCGTTCCACGCATGGATTTCTCGAACTCCACAGAGTCCATGAAAGTAAGATAATTTTTACAAATGACAGCTTTGAAGACCCTTCCCTTAGGAAGTGTTCTGATATCAGTCTGTCTCTTCTTTTCTTGGCACAATTGGACGTTTTTGACCAATAGGACTATACTAGGCTCTGCTGGACTCGAGCGAAAATTGTTTTGATCTAACTATTAATAATATATGTAAATTCTGCATGCAGTTTATAGCTACAATTGAGTAAGCACCTTATTAAACCACTGAAATCCAATATTTTTTCTTTTTTTTCCGACAGAATTTCGTTGGCTGTTAGTTGTTTATTTACAAAGGTAAGAAGTACTATAGAAGAAATTGAAGAAAAAAAAACTCTTCATCCGTTTTGGGTCACTTTTTATCTCTAGCCATGGTAAATAAGTAGAGAAAAGAAGGCAGTTATGCCTAGGAAACTCACTGCCTTCCGAGAAAATCGTTGAAAGGCAAGTTCTAGCATAATGCATGACCCCCTTCCGCCATCAGGTTGCTGCTCTCATTGGAAAAACTTTTATGCATCTATAGGATCCAATATCTGTGAAAAGTGATTTGTGTTTTGGAATCACAAAACCAAATGAGAGTTGAAAATAAAGTTCATAAGGAAAGGATTTTTTCTGAATTTCACGACTAGAAAAAGGTACTGTAAAATCGGCAGTATGTCAGAAATCATTCCGGGAAATGGAGTCATAAAAAATTTATTTTACTGAAAACAAAAGTAGCCTAAATTAAAAAAAAAATCCGTAAGAGTCCCAATATTTCAGAGAGCCCTCTCCCCTCCTCTGAATACGGGTCTTTAGTTATATCCCTATATTTTAAGTCTATTGTCGGTAATTATAAACAAATACTAGAATTAGTTCAGGTGATCGTAAATTGGTAACAATCATAGGCAGCGCGCTAGCGCTGCCTAAGTAAAGAACGATGTGGGCACAATGTGTTTTTTTTTTTTTTGGTTTTTTCTCCATACTCGGGAACTTCGTATCGAAGGAGTTATCGTAGAAACTTCGAAGAGGGCTCATTCGATTGAAAATTGGAGTGGCTAGTGCCCTTTTTAATAGTCGAAATTGATTGGAAGGCAACTAGCCCCCCCCCCAAGCCCATCATTCCACAAACACATCCAATCAAAATTTTGAGATAGCCATTTTGTTCAGCATAATTCATTTCCAGATAGAAAATATCTTTTTGAGGAGGACACTCCCTCTCAACCCTCGCTGCAAGGGTTTTAAGTTATGCCTTGAGGGCATATAAGAACAATGTTGGCACAATGTACCCTTTATTATTTTTTCCATTAGAACAGGGCACTTCATATGGAAAAGGTCGTCGTAGAGACTTCAAAAGGGGCTCTTTCGATTGGAAATCGAGAGTTCTCGGGCCCTTTTAAATAGTCGAAAGTGATTAGAGGGCAACTAGCCCCCCCCCACGCCCATCATTCCCCCAAACACATCCAATCAAAATTTCGAGATAGCCATTTTCTTCAGCGTAGTTGATTTCCAAATAGAAAATGTGTTTTTGAGGAGTTTTACCCACAACCCTCAGGGCAAGGGTTTTAAGTTATGCCCTGGTGGTATATAAGTTTTTTATAGAAGGCGTTGTCGTAGAAACTTCAAAATTGGCTTATTCTATTGGAAATTCGAAGGGCTAGTACCCTTTTTAATAGTCGAAATTGATTGGAGGGTAACCAGCCCCCCCAAGCCCATCATTCCTCCAAACACATCTAATCCAAATTTTGGGATAACCATTTTGCTCAGCGTAGTAAATTTCTAGATAGAAAATATGTTTTGACAAGGATACTCCCCCACAGCCCTCAGGGCAAGCGTTTTAAGTTATGTCCTAGGGGTAATTACGGTGTTTATAGGAGGTGTTTTCGTAGAAACTTTAAAAAAGCTCATTCGATTGGAAATTCAAAGGGCTAGTGCCCTTTTTAATAGTCGAAAGTGATTGGGCGGCAGCTAGCCCCAAAACCCCCGACCCCACACCCATCATTCCCCCAAACACATCCAATAAAAATTTTGAGATAGCCAAATTGTTCAGCGTAGTTGATTTCCAGATAGAAAATATATTTTTGAGGAGGACGCTCCCCCAGAACCTTCAGGGCAAAGATTATAAGTTATACCCTGGAGGCATATAAGGATTTTATTAAAATCTTTGTCATAGAAACTTGAAAAAAGGTTCATTCGATTTGAAATTCAAAGGGATAGTACCCTTTTTAATAGTCAAAAGTGATTTGAGGGCAACTAACCCCCCTCTCACGCCCACCTTTTCCCCGAACACATCCAATCAAAATTTTTAGATAGCTATTTTTACTCGACGTAGTTGAAAGTTTTGGAAATTAGGTCTTTAAGGATGACAACCCCTCTCCCCAGAGCCCTCAGTGCAAGGGTTTTAAGTTATGCCCTGGGTTCATATAAAGTTTTTATTGAAAGCGTTGTCGTAGAAACTTCAAAAGGGCTCATTCAATTGGAAATTGAAAGGGCTAGTGCCATTTTTAATAGTTGAAAGCGATTGGATAGCGACTAACACCCCTCTCACATACACTGTTTTCCAAAACATATTCAATCAAAATTTTGCAAGCCAAACTATGAAGTCTTATAAAATGAAAAAATTTTAAGCATTATTTTCTTTTTCCTTAAAAAGACAATGTCGATATAGAACGAACAGAAATTAATTTAAAAAACTTTTTACATATAATAAGTTTTACAAGGAATAGTAAATAACTCCATTAAACAAAAAATTAGCAAAAATAAAATCAAATAATCTACCAAGCGTGAAACTACCACAAATCAGCATCGATAAATAAATGAAACCCAAAACGAAGAGAAATTACATTAATTAACCGAGTCAAACTCAAAACGAGCAGAAATTAACATAAGTTTGGCGCAAAACCCCTATGCCTTCCCAAGGCCAGAACAAAATTCGCACTGAAAAAATACAAATGAATGTGCATTGTCAGTTTAATATAGATATACTGATATTTAGTAATCAAAATGTTTATATTATTTGATTTTTTAAAGTTATAAAAGTAAAAACATTTATATTTTTTCCGTAAAGTGCAAATTTTGTTCTGGCCTTGGGAATGCATAGGGGTTTACCAACTTATGTTAATTTCTGCTCGTTTTGAGTTTGACTCGATTAATTATTGTAATTTCTATTCGTTTTGGGTTTCATTTATTTATCGATGCTGATTTGTGGTAGTTTCACGCTTGGTAGATTATTTGATTTTATTTTTGCTCATTTTTTGTTTAGTGGAGTTCTTTACTTTTCTTTGAAAAACTTATTTTGTGGAAATTTTTTTAAAAATTAATTTCTGAAAACAACGAGCTGCGTATTGCAATCCTCTTGCCCAATTTTGCAATTAGGCTACCTTTTTAGGTTCTAAAATCTATTCTATTGCACCAAATTTCCGAAACTTTTTGAATCAACGATACACAGTTTCTAGTATACTCAAACTTTATCATGTAGTGAGCAAACCCCTAAGGTTCGCTTTTATATCCGTCAAGGGCTTTATAGACTATACTGGCCAAACTCGTCTATTCTGAATTAGTTCCAACTTCACGAGAACAGCAAAAACAGGAAATTCGGTAAAACCGCACGTGTTCAGTTGTGAATTTATTAACTTTTCTATTCAGTTGAGAAAAGGTGCATAAACGGCTGAAAAAAAACGTTGACTAGGTTCAATGAAAAAAAAAAACAGATTAAAAAAAAATGGGCCCAGCCCTTGCTTGGGCCCAAGGGATTTTGCTTTTGTCATCTTTTTATCGGACCGGTGTCTATATAAAATTGGAAAAATTGAACTCGTGTGAATGTTTATTGTAGGAGCCGCATAGCCTGTAGTCTGTTGGCAATATAATCATTTTATTGCCATTCACTTGCCTGTCTACCTATACATACATGATGAAATGCTTATTAACATATGCTAATGACTTTAATTAGTCTTCGTGAGTAGGTTTAGGTTGCTGGCTGCTTTTTCCACAGATTTCACGTTTATCTTCAAGCATGTCTTTTAACATTTCAAACTATAACGTCACGATTTTGTAATAAATAATGAAAGGTTACCGTTATGAACGCTTCAACAATGAATAACCTACATTTGTCAAAGAATTTACTGTCTATGCAAGACATACAATCAGGCGCACAGCTACGGGGGGAGGGGCCCCCACCCCCCAAAGTTCCGAGGTGCCGGTGCGCAGCACCAACAACTTGGACTTTAGCTTATATTTTAGTTTAATTTAGTATATGTGTCAGCATTTTTCGGCACACACGACGATTTTTTCTGCACATTCTTTATGCCCCCCCCCCTTAAACTTAAAATCCAAGCTAGGCCCCTGCCTATAATAGTCTAGTTTATGCAAGGTACGCAGTTGTTCTCTATCAAAACCTAGCTTTTACAGCAAAATTCGATTTCGAATTAAAGATAGACCTTAATTGATCTTGACACGGTGGGTCCAATGGGAAGTCAGAATTGTTTCTACTAGCTATACTTTTTGAGATACGATCTAGTTTCTACGGGTCGTAGAACAAAACCCTTAAATCTCATATGTTACTTAGAAACAAAGCATTACGAATATATTGAAACAAACTTAGACAGTCAATATGTCCAAGTATGTCCGATTCAATATGTGTTATTGCGCTGCCTATGAAACAAAACATTACGAACATATTGAAACAAACTTGGACATGTTCAAGCAGAATGAGGTTGTTTTGAAGAAGCAAAAGTTAGATTTAACTGGGACGCTTAAAAACAAAACCTAGCTGTAGTTCAGGCATCATTTGAAATTGCTTTGGAAGTTACCAAAAATAAAGAAAAACCCACATAATTGCGGGAACCCTAACAAAACCTTGTTTAATAAAGTCGATGAAACGAGTTCGTGGAAAAGCAAGTGAAATTAAAACACACAAGACATCTTTATCCAACAGATACATTTCAGACAGTCAATGGGCGTGCTGAAACAAATTTTATCTGAAATAAAAGCATCTCCCATCTTTTCTTTTAACTTGGGAAGCTCGTCGTTGTTAGTTCCTGTTCCCAATTACTCGTTTTCGTGAGACATATTTACTTAGTCGACATCAAAGAAGAATTTAAGATTTGTAGAGAACTGAAACTACAGAATGTAAAAACAGCAGGGAGATGATGACTTTCTTCTTTGAAAACAATGGCTTACAATGAAAACCATAATGGCTTACAATGACAACCAATGGCTTACAATGACAACCAATGGCTTACAATGACAACCAATGGCTTACAATGACAACCAATGGCTTACAATGACAACCAATGGCTTACAATGACAACCAATGGCTTACAATGACAACCAATGGCTTACAATGACAACCAATGGCTTACAATGACAACCAATGGCTTACAATGACAACCAATGGCTTACAATGACAACCAATGGCTTACAATGACAACCAATGGCTTACAATGACAACCAATGGCTTACAATGACAACCAATGGCTTACAATGACAACCAATGGCTTACAATGACAACCAATGGCTTACAATGACAACCAATGGCTTACAATGACAACCAATGGCTTACAATGACAACAATGTGTGAATATGTACAGATGGATGGCCAACCTTACTTCGATCGAGGTAGGTCTGTCAGACTAAGATTAAAGAGCTTTTACAGTAACTGAAGGTAATGCCCTGCATTTCTTATCGATTCGCCCTTGCTACCTTTAAGACTTAAAAAAAAAAAAAAATTCAGGAAGCATCGGAATCTTTGGTAACAATCCTCAATTATTTGGAATCTAGTGCTCTCACCACTTGTCTGTTCAAACAATTATGCAAGCAATATGATCTCTGGCGATGGAGTTCTTTTTTTCTACACTGTAACTTGCTGGCTAACAAAACAAAATGTTGTCGGCTAAATCTTATGCGTAGAAAACAGTCCTAATACACAGAAGAAAAGCATGAATTTATGAAATACTTTACTGACGAAACCTGGATCCAAAGAGTGGCTCATTTATGTGACATCTTAGATCAGGTAAATAGGCTAAATTTTAATTTTACAAGGTAAAGGAGCTTACATTACTTACTTCAAAAATAACATCTGTTCTTTCATTTCTAAAGAGGGACCGCTTAGTAAACCTTGGAAAATTTACCATGTTTGCACACCTTTCCGCCGGTAAAGAATCAGAAAGCAGAATCTCGGATAAGGTAGGAAATTAGTAGCTACTTCCATGCCTTCTATTCTGAAATTCAGCATTATCTCCTAAAACTATCTGAACAAGAAGCTGCTTTATTTTGAAAGCCATTTCATCTATCTATTGACGTTGCCAAAGTTCTTGATGAAGTATAAGATGAAGTTATAACGCTACGAAATGACTCGCCAGAGAGTGATATACGTATTTCAAGAATAATCGGTATTTTAGCTTTGGTCTTAAGGCGTCAATCGTATCCAGTTGTTTCAATGCTTTATTTCGAAAATTAGGGCCATATACTTCTGCTTCCCTTTGGTGACGCGGATATTTATCTCTACTGCAAATCTAGACAAAAGCCAGGAAATGTGCGGATAAGGTCAATCCTCACATTGAAAATAAATACTGAATAAGGTAAAATTCTACTTTAGCTACTTTTGGTTATCTTGGAAAAGGGTTAGGTTAGGAAAATGAAACTTTCAGGGATGGGTCTACAGACTGAATTTTGTCCTAGGAAGGTATTTTGAAGCACCTACCTCCACTCCTTCTCCCTCTAGAGGGTCCTGAAATTTGCCTACATGACAGGTGGATCATGACTACATGACCTATTGGAATTTGGACAAAACAACATTTTACCTTAATTTTCAGTTATTAGTTTCTTTTTCTCTGGCTTTAGTTCTGAAAATGCAATTCCTCTTATTTGAGTAGAATTTTAAGCCATATTAATGTTTTTTTTTCAAAATTTAGGAAATGTATGTACATATATTTAAAACCTTATAGATTAGGATTGAACAAAGTTGTGGAGCTGAAAACAATTTTGTTGTACTTCATTTAAGCAGAAGATTTATTTTGCAAGGTTTCACACACAGATTTTAAAGGTCATCAAAGGTCATGATCCTCTAGGCTACAGGGAGAAGGAGTGGAGGCATGCACTTCTAAATACCTTCCTGAGACATACTTTATCCTGTAGACCCATCCCTGAAAGTTTCATTTTTCTAACCTAACCCCTTTCCAAGATAGTCAAAAGTAGCTACAGTGGAATTTTACCCTGAATAAAATTAACACCACTTTTGCTTGGCCTGAAAATATTATTTTTACTTTCAAACATTGCAGATAAGACAGGGGGTCACGAACACATTTCGAAAATCTAAAAAGAGTCATGAATAAGGAAAGGTTAGTAACCTTTCCTTATTCTCGTACCATCAATAATAATTTCAAATAAATTAAAGATTAGTTTTTTCAGCTCAAATGCAGATCTATCTCTGTATCTATTTTTCTATTCTAAGTTTAATCTAAACATCAATAAAATGTCAGTATCTTAAAGTCATTTTATTAGGTACCCTTACATGTGGTATGCATACACACTTTTTGGGGGATGGGGGCCTGGTCATAGATTTTTTAAAGAAATCACGCAAATAAACAAAAATAGAAGAGACTCGGCGGTAGTATCAATTAACAGGACGAACAATCATCGTTGTCGTGCGAAAAGGTCCTATCTGATATTTAAAAGCTTCCAAAATAATTGCCAACAACTGCTTGCTAAGCTGCTCTCAAAGCAGGTTAATGTGCGTAAATCACATTTTGATCATCCTAATCCGCATGACCCCATTGATCCTCCCTTTTAAAAGAGCTTAAACTTCGTCTTCATGGACATCATTCACCCTGCCAGCAGCATTTTTTGGAGGTAGATCATTTTTGGACAGCCGGCTATGATTGGACAACTAATATGATTGAGCTGCCCTCAAAAATTTCGAAAGGTATGATTGGCTGTCAAATCAAAGCTGGCCATGTTGCTGGCAGGGCCAATGATGTCAGTCAAAACGAGACTTTACTCGTTGTGATTAGATGGTAGAAATCGTGGGATGGAAAAAAACATTGGAATTTAATTTGTTTAGCTGTATAATTGAATATGGATAATGCATTAAAGAAAATTCTAGTTTTGAGCCAGTCAACTTAGCCTTAAGAACATCGATTATTCAGTAATGAACATTGTTTTAATTATTTTGGTGAATTAATTCCGAGTTTTTAGGAGTCCCCTAATGAACACAAAACTTAGAGTGAGTACAGCCCTACGACGCTAATATCTCAAATAACAGAAAATAAAATCTAATATGAGTATAATAATAGGAGCAATTTTCTAATAGGAGTTGCACAAGGACTAAATTAACAATCTATAAAATACTGTAACGAGCATTCACTTATATAATTTGGAATACGCCCAAAGACACAGAGAATTGGGAGAATCAACCTAAAGTTGGTGGACTTATTATCAAGGAAAATTAAAAAAAATAGACTTTAAAAAGTGCTTAAATCTGTTTTCATCATCAACCCCCCCCCCCATTACCTGGCAAAATCCATTTGAAGCCTAACCTTCTCTAGGCCACGAGCTTATCTGCATCTATATATATGAGTGGACACCATTTTTTATAATTATCTAACAGTAAAAGCTCAATTGCTTTGAAAATTTTGCTTTCAAAACTTCAATAGCTAGACATCATTTTCGGTCATTTTCACTCTGGACCAATCAGGGATAAGGATGAGAAAGGAAATTAATTATGATTGGTAGATAATAATGGTTATCCCTTGACATCTTGTCTAGCTAAGCATATAGCTAGCGTATATGTATATGTATATACACATGGGTGTGTATGCATATTTGACTTTATAACGTCGTTTAACCTTTGTTTTATGTTATTAACGCAAAACATGCTTCCGTTAAAATTTCTTTCAACGATTCTAGTCTCAAGCCAGTGAATCGTACTCTAACCAGTTTAGTTTAGAAACTGCCAAAATATCAGCTGAAATGCACCTTGGTAGAGGAAAATGACCTGTTAGGGGATTTCTTTTTCATTATTATTATGGCTATTTTAATCAGTGTTTACATATATGCCAACAGGGTAATTAATTCCAAAATCAGCCATAGTTGAAGTAGTAAATAATAACAGTAAATTAGTTTCGTTTTGTCCAAAATTATTGTAAACGTCCCGTTTTCTCTGGCGTCCTTTCTCTTGGATTTCCATTTTTCGAAATATAGGCTAATGTCTGTTGTATAAGACTAATAAAAAAAAATGATACGAAGACGTTTTCCAAAAATTGAAGCTTTTCAAAGGAAAGTGAAGGGCCGTTTCCTAACATCATATTCGAGTTCTACTTGCCCTCTATAACCACTCACTGAAAGGTTTCACTCGATCCTTCAGTTGTTCCCCAGTATTTATAGATACGCTATTTTAATAGCTCGGGTAGACTACCTATCTTTTTTATTTACATCAATATTTCAGTACTTCACCATGACTATATTTAAAGTTCCATTGGAACTCCCTTCTTCCCTAACACTCCGAAAGTTTTAGCTCGATCACAACTTGTTAGTTCTGAGATATTGCATATTGCATTTTGATACCATGAATAAATATTTTCTTTCGCTTTACATTTGCCCCTCCCCTTAAGTTAAAATTCAAGGTCCCCTTGACCCCCCCGTCAACCTTACAATTTTAACTCAATTCCCGATGTTGTTCCTGAGATAAAGCAGATACATTATTCTGATAATTTCTTCATCCATTTGTCAAATTTTGGGTCTGTATCTGTGTAGCTCACCAATAATAGATTCCAGTCCAACAAGAGCTCATAGTGCCAAAAATTTAAAACAGATTGGAGACCAAATATTTAAACCCTTACCTTATGTTCTCTACCCGTGATTCAAGACACTATGATCACTTTCCCTCTCCTCTAATACTCCCTGAAAGTTTCAATTTGATTCCCAAAACCGCTCCCAAGATACTGCAGATACGCTGTTTTGATCACCTTGCAAAACATAGTGCCTTCTTATTTACATCGCTACTGAACCATGAATTGATTACAATAGCACCCATGGAGGCTTATAGTGCCAAACATTTAGGTGGATAAGAGAAACAAATATTTTTAGACACCCTCCTCTTCCCTCTCTCCCAAGCCAAAACTTAAGGTTCACTTGCCTCGTTAACACTCTTTGAAAGTCTCAAATTGACACCCCAAGAATTTTCAGAAACATTGCAGACACGTTATTGTGACAAATCGGGAAGGCGTCATAACATCGAACCTTCAGGAGCACGAATGTCATGAGCAGTACAAAATCCGGCATAACATCGACAAAAAACTCCCCCATGTTATTTAGACTTGAAAAAATTCTATTTCACTTAGGTGCCACAAATTTAGGTGGTTAAGAAAATCAAATATTTTAAGGCACTCTCATCTTCCCCCTCTCTTAAGCCAAAACTTAAGGTTCACTTGCCTCTTTAACACTCTTTTAAAGTCTCAAATTGATACCCCAAGAATTTGCAGAGACATTGCAGACTCGTTATTTTGACAAATCGGGAAGGTGTCATAACATCGAAGCGTCAGTAGCACGAATGTCAATAGCAGTACAAAATCCGGCATAACATCGACAATAAACTCCCCCATGTTATTTAGATGGGAAAAATTCTATTTGACTTAGGTGCCACAAATTTACATGGTTATAAAAATAAAATATTTTATGGCACTCTCATCTTCCTCCTCTCTTAAGCTAAAATTCAAGGTTCACTTACCTCTTTAACACTTTAAAAGTTTCAAATTGATACCCCAAGAATTTCCAGAGACATTGCAGACACGTTATTTTGACAAATCGGGAATGCGACATAACATCTTCGCGTCAGTAGCAAGAATGTCAAGAGCAGTAAAAAATCCTGCATCTCATCTACAAAAACTCACACTTTCTCTTCAGGCGGGAAAAAATTCTATTTCACTGCTTCTCAAATTAGAGTGGTGGCCTTGTAAATCGTAGATTTGATATCTCTCTAATCGAACCAAAATATACATATCCACGTAGATGGTCACTAGAATACTTAAAACATATAAACGATACTACGATAGAACAAAAGAAATACCAGATAAATTGTAGACAAGGTCTTTAGCAAAATCGGTAAGGTGTCATAACATTGAACCGTTAGGTGCACGAATGTCAAGAGCAGTACAAAATCCGGCATAACATCGACAAAAAACTCCCCCCTGCTATCCAGATTGGAAAAATTCTATTTCACTTAGGTTCAACCAATTTACTTGGTTATGAAAATAAAATATTTTAAGGCACTCTCATCTTCCTCCTCTCTTAAGCCAAAATGCGAGGTTCACTAACCTCCATAACACTCTTTTATAAAAGTCTCACCGTGATACAACAAGACGGGCAAGAGAATTTGCATACACGTTATAGAGACAAATCTTTTGTTTGTATTAACAATATACATTCAGGTGCACTGAGGGCAAGATCATAAAACTTTCCGGACTAACGTCGACACAATACTCCTCCATGCTATCTAGGCGTGAAAAATTCTATTTCACTTAGGTTCAACAAATTTACGTGGTTATAAAAATAAAATGTTTTATGGCACTCTCATCTTCCTCCTCTCTTAAGCTACAATTCGAGGTTCACTTACCTCTCTAACACTTTTAAAGTTTCAAATTTATACCCCAAGAATTTCCAGAGAAATTGCAGACACGTTATTGTGAAATTTCGGGTGTGTGTCATAACATTGAAGCTTTAGGTGCAAGAATGTCAATATCAGAAAGAACTACGGCATAATATCGACACAAAACTCCCCCCTGCTCTTCAGGTAGGAAAAATTCTATTTCACTTAGGTGCAACAAATTTACGTGGTTAAGAAAATAGAATGTTTTAAGGCACTCTCATCTTCCCCCTCTCTTCAGCCAAAACTTAAGGTTCACTTACCTCCTTAACACTCTTTTAAAGTTTCAAATTGATACACCAAGAAATTTCAGAGACATTGTAGACACGGTAGTTTGACAAATCGGTCAGGTGTCATAACATCTACCCGTCAGTTGCACGAATGTCATGATCTTTACAAAATCCGGCATAACATCGACTAAAAACTCACCCATGCTCTTTAGGCGTGAAAAAATTCTATTTCACTTAGGAGCCACTAATTTAGGTGGTTAAGAAAATCAAATATTTTAAGGCACTCTCATCGTCCCCCTCTCTTAAGCCAAAATGCGAGATTCACTTGCCTCGTTAACACTCTTTTAAAGTCTCAAATTGATACCCCAAGAATTTTCAGAGACATTGCAGACACGTTTTTGTGACAACTTGGGAAGGCGTCATAACATCTAACCTACAGGAGCACGAATGTCAGTAGCAGTACAAAATCCGGCATATAATCGACAAAAAACTCCCCCATGCTATTTAGGCTTGAAAAAATTCTATTTCACTTAGGTGCCACAAATTTAGGTGTTTAAGAAAATAAAATGTTTTAAGGCACTCTAATCTTCCTCCTCTCTTAAGCCAAAACTTGAGATTCACTTGCCTCTTTAACACTTTTAAAGTCTCAAATTGATACCCCAAGAATTTTCAGAGACATTGTAGACACGTTATTTTGACAAATCGGGAAGGCGTCATAACATCGAACCTTCAGGAGCACGAATGTCAAGAGCAGTACAAAATCCGGCATAACATCGACAAAAAACTCCCCCTTGCTATTTTGGCGTGAAAAAATTCTATTTCACTTAGGTGCAACAAATTTAGGTGGTTAAGAAAATCAAATGTTTTAAGGCACTCTCATCTTCCCCCTCTCTTAAGCCAAAATGCGAGATTCACTTGCCTCGTTAAAACTCTTTTAAAGTCTCAAATTGATACTCCAAGAATTTTCAGAGACATTGTAGACACGTTCTTTTGACAAATCGGGAAGGCGTCATAACCTCGAAGCGTCAGTAGATCTAAGCTCAAGATCTTGAAAAACTAAGTAATAACAAAAACAAAAAACAAACACTTTCTAGCCAGACGGTTAAAAATTAAATTTCACTTATTTTCAACTAATTGAGGTGATTATGAACATAAATTGTTGTATGTTTCTCTAATAGTAATAATATATACAGATACATCACCTGTGAATCTTGCCTCGTTAAAACTTTATTAAAGTCTAAAATTGATAAACCACGAAATTCAAGAGACAGTGCAGACAAGGTATTGTGAAAAATCGTGACGGCGTCATAACATCGAACCTTCAGTAGCACGAATGTCAGGAGCAGTACAACATCCAGCATAACATCGACAAAAAACTCCCCCCTGTTCTTTATACGTGAAGAAATTCTATTAGTCTTAGGTGCCACAAATTTAGGTGATTAAGAAAATAAAATTTTTTAAGTCACTCTCATCTTACAACTCTCTTCAGCCAAATATAAAGGTTCACTTACCTCGTTAAAACTCTTTTAAAGTCTAAAATTGATAAACCAATAATTTACAGAGAAATTGCAGACACGTTATTGTGACAAATCGGGAAGGCGTCATAACATCGAACCGTCAGGAGCACGAATGTCAAGAGCAGTACAAAATCCGGCATAACATCGACAAAAAACTCCCCCTTGCTATTTAGGCGTGAAAAAATTCTATTTCACTTAGGTGCCACAAATTTAGGTGGTTAAGAAAATCAAATGTTTTAAGGCACTCTCATCTTCCTCCTCTCTTAAGCCAAAATGCGAGGTTCACTTGCCTCCTTAACACTCTTTTAAAGTTTCAAATTGATACACAAAGAATTAACAGGGACATTGCAGACACGTTTTTTTGACAAATAGGGAAGGCGTCATAACATCGAACCTTCAGGAGCACGAATGTCAGGAGCAGTACAACATCCAGCATAACATCGACAAAAAACTCCCCCAGGTTATTTAGACGTGAAGAAATTCTATTTGACTTAGGTGCCACAAATTTAGGTGATTAAGAAAATCAAATATTTTAAGGCACTCTCTTCGTCCACCTATCTTAAGCAAAAATGCTAGATTCACTTTCCTCGTTAACACTCTATTAAAGTTTCAAATTGATACACCCAGAATTTTCAGAGACATTGCAGACACGTTATTGTGACACATAGGGACGGAGAGATAACATCGAACCTACAGGAGCACTAATGTCAGGAGCAGTACAAAATCCGGCATAACTTCGACAAAAAACTCCCCCTTGCTATTTTGGCGGTAAAAATTCTATTTGACTTAGGAGCCACTCATTTAGGTGGTTATGAAAATAATATGATTTCTGGCACTCTCATCTTCCCACTCTCGATAGCCAAAAATCTAGTTTCAATTGCCTCTTTAAAACTATTTTAAAGTCTCAAATTGATACCCCAAGAATTTTCAGAGACATTGCAGACACGTTATTGTGACAAATTGGGAAGGCGTCATAACATCGAACCTTCAGGAGCACGAATGTCATGAGCAGTACAAAATCCGGCATAACATCGACAAAAAACTCCCCCATGCTATTTATACGTTAAAACATTCTATTCCACTTAGGTGCCACACATTTAGGTGTATAAGAAAATCTAATGTCTTAAGGCACTCTCATCTTACACCTCTCTTCACCCAAAAATTAAGGTTCACTTGCCTCCTTAACACTCTTTTAAAGTCTCAAATTGATACCCCAAGAATTTTCAGAGACATTGCAGACACGTTATTTTGACAAATCGGGAAGGCGTCATAACATCGAACCGTCAGGATCACTAATGTCAGGAGCAGTACAAAATCCGGCATAACATCGACAAAAAACTCCCCCTTGCTATTTAGGCGTGAAAAAATTATATTCCACTTAGGTGCCACAAATTTAGGTGTTTAAGAACATCAAATGTTTTAAGGCACTCTCATCTTCCCCCTCTCTTAAGAAATATTGCTAGATTCTCTTGACTCGTTAAAACTATATTAAAGTCTCAAATTTATACCCACAGAAATTTAATAGAAATTGCAGACACGTTATTTTGACAAATCGGGAAGGAGTCATAACATCGAACCTTCAGTAGCACGAATGTCAGGAGCAGTACAAAATCCGGCATAACATCGACAAAAAACTCCCCCAGGTTATGTTGGCGTGAAAAAATCCTTTTTCACTTAGGTGCCACAAATTTAGGTGGTTAAGAAAATCAAATTTTTTAAGGCACTCTCATCTTCCCCCTCTCTTAAGCCAAAACTTAAGGTTCACTTGCCTCGTTAACACTCTTTTAAAGTCTCAAAATGATACCCCAAGAATTTCCAGAGACATTGTAGACACGTTTTTGTGACAAATCGGGAAGGCGTCATAACATCGAACCTTCAGTAGCACGAATGTCAGGAGCAGTACAAAATCCGGCATAACATCGACAAAAACTCCCCCATGCTATTTAGACGTGAAAAAATTCTATTTCACTTAGGTGCCCAAAATTTAGGTGGTTAAGAAAATAAAATATTTTAAGTCACTCTCATCTTACCACTCTCTTAAGCCAAAACTTAAGGTTCACTTGCCTCGTTAACACTCTTTTAAAGTCTCAAATTGATACCCCAAGAATTTTCAGAGACATTGCAGACACGTTATTGTGACAAATCGGGAAGGCGTCATAACATCGAACCTTCAGGAGCACGAATGTCAAGAGCAGTACAAAATCCGGCATAACATCGACAAAAAACTCCCCCATGTTATTCAGACATGAAAAAATTCTATTTGACTTAGGCGCAACAAATTTACGTTGCTATGAAAATAAAATATTTTTTAGCACTCTCATCTTCCTCCTATCTTAAGCCACAATTAGAGGTTCACTTACCTCCTTAACACTTTTAAAGTTTCAAATTGATACACCCAGAATTTTCAGAGACATTTCAGACTCGTTATTGTGACATATCGGTAATGTGTCATAACATTACACCTTTAGGAGAACGAATGTCAATATCTGTAAGAAATCCGGCATAACATCGACAAAAAACTCCTCCCTGCTATCCAGGTGGGAAAAATTCTATTTCACTTAGGTGCAAAAAAGTTAGTTGGCTATGAAAATAGAATATTTTATGGCACTCTCATCTTCCTCCTATCTTAAGCTACAATTAGAGGTTCACTTACCTCTTTAACACTTTTAAAGTTTCAAATTGATACACCAATAATTTCCAGAGACATTAAAGACTCGTTATTGTGACAAATCGGTAATGTGTCATAACATTGAACCTTTAGGTGCACTACTGTCAATAGCTGTAAAAAATCCAGAATAACATCTACAAAAAACTCATCCATGCTATCCAGATGGGAAAAATTCTATTTCACTTAGGCTCAAAAAAGTTACGTGGCTATGAAAATAGAATATTTTATGGCACTCTCATCGTCCTCCTCTCTTCAGCTACAATTCAAGGTTAACTTGCCTCCCTAACACTTTTAAAGTCTCAAATTGATACCCCAAGAATTTCCAGAGACATTGCAGACACGTTATTGAGACAATTCTGTAGTGTGTCATAACCTTAACCCGTTAGGTGCACGACTGTCAATATCTTTAAGAACTCCGGCATAATGTCGACAAAAAACTCCTCCCTGCTCTTCAGACGGGAAAAATTCTATTTCACTTAGGTTCATCAAAGTTACGTGGTTATAAAAATAAGATATTTTATGGTACTCTCATCTTCTTCCTATCTTAAGCCACAATTAAAGGTTATCTTGCCTCCTTAACACTTTTAAAGTTTCAAATTGATACCCCAAGAATTTCCAGAGACATTGCAGACTCGTTATTGTGACAGTTCGGGAGTGTGTCATAACATTAAAGCTTTAGGTGAACGAATGTCAATATCTGTAAGAAATCCAGCATAACATCGACAAAAAACTCCTCCATGCTATTCAGATGGGAAAAATTCTATTTCACTTAGGCGCAACAAAGTTACGTGGTTATAAAAATAGAATATTTTATGGCACTCTCATCTTCATCCTAACTTAAGCTACAATTCAAGGGTCACTTGCCTCCTTAACACTTATAAAAGTTTCAAATTGATACCCCAAGAATTTTCAGAGACCTTGCAGACTCGTTCTTGTGAAACATCGGGAAGGCGTCATAACATCGAACCTTTAGGAGCACGAATGTCAGGAGCAGTACAAAATCCGGCATAACATCGACAATAAACTACCCATTGCTATCCAGATGGGAAAAATTCTATTTCACTTAGGTTCAACAAAGTTAGGGGGCTATTAAAATAAAATATTTTATGGCACTCTCATCTTCCTCCTCTCTTAAGATACAATTCAAGGTTCACTTAACTCGTTAACACTTTAAAAGTTTCAAATTGATACCCCAAGAATATCCAGAGACATTGCAGACTCGTTATTTTGACAAATCGGGAATTTGTCATAAAATCAAAGATTTATGTGCACGAATGTCCATATCTGTACGATATCCTGAATAATATAGAAAAAAAACTCCCCCCTGCTCTTCAGGTGGGAAAAATTCTATTTCACTTAGGTTCAAAAAAGATACGTGGCTATTAAAATAGATTATTTTATGGAACTCTCATATTCCACCTCTCTTAAGCCAAAATTCGAGGTTCACTTGCCTCCTTAACACTCTTTTAAAGTCTCAAATTGATACCCCAAGAATTTCCAGAGACATTGTAGACACGTTATTGTGACAATTCGTGAATGTGTCATAACCTTAAACCGTCATGTTCACTAATTTCCGTATCTGGACAAACTCCGGAAGAACGGATACAAAAAACTCCTCCATGCTCGTCTTATGTGAAAAATTCTCTATCACTTATGCGCACACTCGATCCGTGGTTTTGAAAATAGAATATGTTATGTCACTCTCTTCTTCCTCCTCTCTTCAGCCAAAATTCAAGATTCACGTGCCACGTTAACACTATTTTAAAGTCTCAAATTGATACCCCAAGAATTTCCAGAGACATTGCAGACACGTTATTTTGACAAATTGGGAAGGCGTCATAACATCGAAGCGTTCAGGAGCACGAATGTCAAGAGCAGTACAAAATCCGGCATAACATCGACAAAAAACTCCCCCATGCTATCTAGACGGGAAAAAATTCTATTTCACTTAGGAGCAACAAATTTAGATGTTTATGAAAATAGAATGTTTTATAGCACTCTCATCTTCCTCCTATCTTAAGCTACAATGCAAGGTTCACTTGCCTCGTTAACACTTTTAAAGTCTCAAATTGATACCCCAAGAATTTACAGAGACATTGTAGACACGTTATTTTGACAAATCGGGAAGGCGTCATAACATCGAACCTTCAGGAGCACGAATGTCAGGAGCAGTACAAAATCCGGCATAACATCGACAAAAAACACCTCCCTGCTATTCAGGCGTGAAAAATTCTATTTCAATTAGGCGCAAAAAATTTCGGTGCTTATAAAAATAGAATATTTTATGGCACTCTCATCTTCCTCCTATCTAAAGCTACACTTCGAGTTTCACGTGCCTCCCTAACACTTGTAAAGTTTCAAATTGATACTCCAAGAATTTCCAGAGACATTGCAGACTCGTTATTGTGACAATTCGTGAGTGTGTCATAACATTAAAGCTTTAGGTGCACGAATGTCGATATCTGTACGAACTCCAGCATATCCTCGACAAAAAACTCCCCCATGGTCTTCAGATAGAAAAAATTCTATTTCACTTAGGTGCCACAAATTTAGGTGGTTAAGAAAATCAAATATTTTAAGGCACTCTCATCTTCCTCCTCTCTTAAGCCAAAATGCGAGGTTCACTTGCCTCCTTAACACTTTTAAAGTCTCAAATTGATACCCCAAGAATTTTCAGAGACATTGTAGACACGTTATTTTGACAACTCGTACTACAAAGTGTCTTTTGATATACCATGCTATTTATACGTAAAGAGATTCTAATTCACTTAGTGGCTTATAATGCAAAAACTTTTAGATGAATCGGAAAGATAACGTTTCTAACCTATCCCCCAAGAACATTATTTGAGCCCCCGCCCCTACTTCTTCTACAGTACCTGAAAGTTTCAACTCGATTCCCCGAAATGTTCTTAAGCTATAGCAGAGGCTTCGTTTCGATAAAATGGTAACACGTCCTGTCTTTTGATTTACTCGCTACTTAACTTTGTCTGGATTCCCATAGAAACTTATAGTGCAGTGTTTATTGTATGCAATGTTTATTGTAATGGACCAGAGATAAATTTGATTAGCTACTTCCACGTCCCCTAGCATAAATTTTAAGTACCTTCACCCACCGCCCCTCCTTCTTTTCCCGAACAAGATCCAGAAAATGTCAACTTCATCCCCCAAACTATTCCCGGGACATTGCAAATATGTTGTTTCGATGATGTGGATCCACACAGTGTCACTTTTGACACTACGTATAATCACTTTTTATTCTTTGATTCCACAGTCATCACTTCTGATTCATAAAAAGGCCACTAGAATGTTCAATCTCCAATTGAATGAGCTCCCTCACAAGTTTTTACAACCACACATATCAAATGTGGAAATTCCCTTCCTAAGTTGAAACTCAATTAACCAGGCTCAATACTGTAATTTTGTAGTCTTCATCGCCATCTTCATAGTGAATTAATAGATTTAAGAAAAGAATTGTTTGGGGTTGCAGTTTGGGAGAGAGATAATAAATTTATTGGCAAGGAAAGATATGGGAGATATAAAGAGATTAGGAAGGTTCCTGACGATGGGCATGGAACGCAGAGAAAGGTTTTTTGAAGATTAGGGATGAGGGTGATAGTTCATGAGCCTACATTATACTTTTGTACCAATTTATGTTTGTATGAAAGTGTCTTTGTTTTGTGACCACGGCCCTTTGGGCTTTTGTGTCAATAAATTCTATTCTATTTACTCTTGATGTAAAATAACATTTCGAAGTTAACTTTTGATTTGATAAAAATTTGTGGAAAATTCCGAAAAATTTAATTCTATGCTAGCTATCAGTTTTGATATCAAAGCTGCTGAGGGACTTTTGATTAGCCTTATAAATCAGTTCCTAAATCCCAAGTACATTTAGTAACTTTTTTGGGTGCAAGAACAGCATTTTTTTATATGCATAGGGTTCGTGCTTTCAGTAAGGAGATGGTTTTCCGTCAGTATACAAAAATGTGTATAGTTAATCTGCAGCATTTTTATAGTTTTCTGTTGCATAGACTGAGAACCAATGGTATTTTTTATCTTAGGTTTCAATTTTGCTCTTTGATTTCACAAGATCTTCTTTTTTTTTTAATTTTTGCTAGCTTCTAATTTGTTATAAAGCATGGAACAACTCTGACAGGAAAATGACAGGAAAAGTTCCTTAAAAATGGGAAAATTTTTTCTTTAAAAAATAAAATTGCATTGTTCCCGAAAATAAGAGTTTCATTTAAGGAAGATCCATTTCCAGTCAAAAAGTATTTTTTCTTTTTGTTGTTTTAGAAGGGAGAGGAGTGTAAAATGTTGGACCATATCAAGTCTTTTGCATGAATTTTATCCGAAAACGTTTCTTTTTGTTGTCTTCTTGCTGCATTTAGTCTGGATTTATCCTTAAAAACTGCCTTTCTGCTGATAAAGGCAGGAATGAGGCGCTCTTATACCTCTCAGCCTCAGCCATGGGCAAGATCTAATAGAGCAGCCTAGCAGCCTAATAGAGCCTGAAAAAATAGACACCAGAGCACTAATTAAGGTAAAATACGATTTTCCGTTATTTTCCAAATGAAAGACTACAAATCCCACGTAAAGAGTTTCGGCACCGCCGATTTTGGTGGCCAAGTTCGAAGCGTTTCAACCCAAGAGCGCGCAGGGGGCAAATAGTACCAAAACTTATTCTTTTTACCAGGATTTAAACTTGCAATATATTTCATTCCCCCTTTCTACATTTTTTGAAGGTCCACTTATTTCCGAGATGGGAGTATCGCTTTTATCTGGCGCTATCTAGAAGAACGTATGAAGACCTCACAGAAATAATCATTAGATTCAAATGAGTCCTTAGCATTTTATCTACCATCTTCCATTTGTCTACTATAACTACTGGAAAAAAAAGGACACACATCAGTGCTACCTTTGCAAAATTGTTGTTCTCCTTATTTGCTTTCCTATTTAAAAATTATTTTTTGGTTAAATCTGAATAAACGCTGATTAGTGTTGCCTATTCAACGTCAGTCAGGAGATTTTCCCAACTAGAGTGATTTTTCAAAAACAGGATTTAAGAATTTCGGTTGTTATGGCACATGGTTCACTTTCTACTAAGTCGCAGGTACTGTTTAAATCATGAAAGACAATTTAAACCCCAAGAACCTGCTTAATGATTTTAAGCTAATGTCGCTGCATAAATATCATCAGTTATAATTTTCAACGAAAATAAAACAATGAGAACCTTACCAGAAGGGACTGAATCTGCACTTAAGCTTCTTGGAGATTTGAGTTCTAGAACTGGACTGGCAGCGTCGTCAGATCCAATACCACTCGAATTTCCACTACTAACATCTCGAGTTTCAATAGATTTTATCACTCTAGCTTCAGTCACTGAGAGACGCTTTGCCTTCTTTTTTTCAATATAATCCTTATTTGGTGTTATAATTTGCGGTGTTCTTTGAGCATTGCTGAGTTTATCCCGCAGCTCAGCAGCAAGACTATCATGCAACAACGCAACTCTTTCTCGTTCTGGAAACTTAGATATTGTACCAATTTTCTTTTCACACGAACTCACACGGCTCCCAAGTTTCTCATTAACTAATCCTTGGCTTTTCAATTTTTGCTCAAGCTCATCAATTTTTCGTTTATTTTCTGGTTTTTGTGTTATGCTCACGAGGCGACTATAGAGATAAGTAGCTGTTTCCTCGGAGTCACAGCGGAAAACGTGAACGTTCACTGGAGATTTCGTGCTTGTATTTATGGACAAAATAATGCACGAGACAACATCACTATTATCACCATCACCTTGACATACGTATGTGAGAGACGTTTGTGGGATGGCTTGTTTTACAACTTCATAAACTGTTTTCTGACCACTGATTTTCTGAACAGTTTGAACGACTTTAAGTCCTCTAGAGGAAATTTGGAGCGTGATTTTTGGTGGTTCATCCTCTTTTTCCTTTTCTATGAGAGTCCTATATTGAAACAATATTCAGTACTACATATAAGACGTATTCAGAAAAAAACAAGGATCAGACAGACAGGGGTGAATCTACAACATTTTCATGGGGGGGGGCCAAGAGGAGTCTACTTTCGGATATTCACGGAGCAGGGGCAATATTATAATTTTTTCTCCACATTACTGGACGGGCAACTGCCCCCCCTTTCCCCTTCCAAACGACGCCCTTGCAGACAGATACAAGGCATTGATCCTCCCACAGCTTCTATGGTCTGTAAAGGAGGGGGATGATGGACCTGCTATTTAAACACTAACTCACAAACAATAAAGAAACTAAAAAAAAGAGTAAGATATATATATATATATATATATATATATATATATATATATATATATATATATATATATATATATATATATATATATATATATATATATATATATATATATTGTATATATATATATATATATATATATATATATATATATATATATATATATATATATATATATATATATATATATATATAGATAATTTCCGGAGACCACACTGCCTTTCCATGACGATAAATAAAAGTTCAAATAGGATAAAATCCTTTTAATAGACAGTGTTTTTTATAACAGTGATAGAAATTCACAAAAATACCAGATATTTCGGTCACATATACAGTGACCGTCATCAGTAGTAAAACTCCAGTAGGTCACTGTATATGTGACCGAAATATCTGGAATTTTTGTGAATTTCTATCACTGTTATAAAAAACACTGTCTATTAAAAGGATTTTATCCCTATTTGAACTTTTTATATATATATATATATATATATATATATATATATATATATATATATATATATATATATATATATATATATATATATATATATATATATATATATATATATATAAAGAGAGAGAGAGAGAGACAGATGTAAGTGGAAAAGAAGTGGGAAAGATTTTTGCGATTTATAAGAATAAGTTCTGATCATCAGCGAAAACTAGATTCTATTCACTTCAATTCAATTTTTTTATTTACAAACAAAACATAATAACTAAATTACTAATAACCGCCCCCCCCCAAAAAAAAATGCAAAAAAGCGCTTGAGACGGGGCGGCTACTTATATTTTTTTCAAACAAATAACTAATTAAACTAACAAAAAAATTAAATAAATAAAAATAAATAAATAACATAACCAAAATAAAAACTATAACCAATCGCTCATCAACCATTCTTCAATAATAATGATAATATTAGGAACAATAATAATAATAATAAATAAATAAGTACAAACTACGAACCTTTTCCTAATAAAATATTTTTTCAAATTACTTTTAAATAACCCGAGGTGCTCAGCCGGCCAAATGTTCTCTGGAATGGAGACGAGTTCCTATTGGACCCAAACAAATACTGATAGTAATAGAGAAAAACAAAAATGAAAATAACTATAAACAAAAGTCATACGGAAGCCCAAAATGTCTTTGTAATTCTTCCGAAGGTGCCTAACGAGTACTAATAGTAACCGAAACTTAGAAAAAGGAAGTTTTGATAACGACATTTTTTAACGGCATTTTTGTGATTGCGAATAGATAGATAGATAGATAGATAGATAGATTTATTTTCCATTTATCAGTAAAATAATTACATAACAATCTACAAATCCCCACAAAGGCTCCATGGCCTGTAGGAGGGGGATTATGAAAATATCAAATAAACATTAAACATTTAAACGCTTAAGATTTAGACAATATAAACATAACATTAATATTTAAACATATAAACATAAGCAGTTGAAAACTTTTAACATGTAAAGCATTTGCTTCATAAAACGGAAAAAAAAAAAAAAAAAAAAAAAAAAAAAAAAACAAGGAGAGTTAACTAAATAAGCTTTATCAAACTACAGTGAATCTCAAGTTTAAAGTTACATATCAAAAGCTAAGAGTCTGTGGAAATTTGCTAGCTTTTCAAAAAAGTAGGACCCCCCCCCCCACCTCTAAAGGGCAAGCGATAGTGATGAAAGTTATCTAAGCATATCGAAGAACCATATCAAGGTATCAAGCCTCTATCTACACAAATGTAGAGATGTGCTTTTTTGTGAGAAGGAGCATCAAGGAAGTGTGTTGATTTGTTTTTATCCCAGGGCTGATCGCCAGTGGCGTCAATTGGAAGGGGAGGCAGTGGGGTTTTATTTTCCCTATATTTTGCCTCTCCCCCCCCCCCACCCTTGACTTTGAAAAATCTCTCTTTGGGGGAATTTTCATTGAAACTGTTGCATGTGAAAAATGTCGCAATTTGTTAGATTTTCATTAAACAAATTGAAAAAATTTGCCCCCCATAGATATTGAAGATACATTTTGCCCCTACTGCCCATTATCGAGAATCAACGCCACTTGTAATCGCACCGAACCAATAGTTATAGAAAATCTGGAGAAGGCTTATTCGAATGGAGATTAAAATTTCTAGGGCCCTTTTAAGAGTAGCCAAAGAGATTGTGTCCCAGCAAATGGGTATGCTCTACCATTTTCTGGCACAAAACCACAAATATACCTCAAATATGGCAAAGTTGCTATTAGTTTAAAATTCTGAGACATCCATTTTATTTAAGATTATCAGAATATATTAAGCTTCCCTCAGAGGAAGTAATGCCGCAGGGTGGCGCATTCGTTCCTAATGAATAGCGCAGTCCATACAAAATAATCGATTGATATCAACATTTGTTCAAAGCTTCGTGTGGATCAAACTAAGTGGATCAAACTTGGTGTTTGATTAAATTATGCACAGTGAAGTATGATTGCGCGTCTGCTACTACGGAGGAAATCCGGTGTGTCATGGTGCAGAGGAAGGGAGGGTGTGTCTTATTATTCAAAAAGTATTTTTTATACCCACATTCTCTAACTCTACGTGATTCATCGGTTAAACATAGAAGAGGGTCTAAGGGGGGGGGGGGGGTAAATTAATATATATATTCTCCCTTTGCTTAGATTTAACCTTAGCCTAATATGGTTGGTGTGGCATGATAACACCCCTCTTAATATGGATCAAATAAAAAAAACGAGTTTTTTTAACTGAAAGTAAGGAGCGACATTAAAACTTAAAACGAACTGAAATTATTCCGTATATGAAAGGGGCTGTCTCCTCCTCAATGCCCCGCTCTTTACGCTAAAGTTTTTTATTGTTTTAAAAAGTAGAGTTGTGAGAAAAATTCAAACTTTAGCGTAAAGAATGGGGCGTTGAGGAAGGGACAGCCCCTTTATTTCGTATAGCATGAAATACAACTAAATGATTAAATTTAGATCTTGTTATTGAAATAAGTTGAATCTGAGCAATCGGAGAAGTACAGAGTTGATAATTTGGCCAATCAGATAGAAAATATGACATAAATCAAAATGACCTAAAATGTATCCTTTGGCCCCAAAGTACCTAGAATAGAAGATATAATGTGTGCTATTCCTAGCATTGCATAGGGAGATTTGGGAATTCGAAACTATGAACTGTCCGAAAACCCCCTCCCTAAGAAAATACTAACAAAGAAAACATCAAAACAATAAAATTCTTACTTTATAGTATGCGGCATGTTTTTACTAATCATATTATCAAGTAAAAACGTAACACTAGTAAACGTGTCTGACTAGTAAAAACGGAACAAAAATGGATATAAACAAATTTTGTATGCGTTTTTTTTGTAATCCCCCCCCAAAAAAAAGTCTTTGATCAAAACCCCCTCCGAAAAAAAATCCTGGTTACGGCCTTGCATATTATCAAGTTTCCTTTCACTTCTTCTAAATAATTTCAAATAATACTTTATCCGCATCCCATTACAATTTACTCAGGTAAAGCTGAATTTCTATCGAGTATACAATGGGGCTACCCGTTATATCACAGTTTATATAATTATCCAGTATAATCAATCTCTATCTCACCCATTATAAAAACCCGGACCGGGGTGCGAGTGCTCCGGAGAACGTTTTTGCAGATATAAACATAAGCGAAGTCAGATCTTTTCACGGATAGACAAGTCAGACGCGAAACAACCAGAAATAAGTGGAAACCCGCTATTACGAATAATGCACTTCGTAACCATTTCTCATTGATAGACGCAAACACACTGATCCATAAGTGAAGAAATAAGTGGGAGGAGCTTTTTGTTCGCACCGAGAACGAAGACCAGCAATGATCTGCGATAAACTTACTGGATAATTCTATAAACTGTGCGTTATACGAAGCATCGCGAGATGAAAATCAACAAAGAAATATATTATTAGGGCTATATATGGGGCCGCCATGGGGGGCGTTCTGTGCGCATTGTCAGAAACGCGAATATGATATTTAAAAAGTATATGAAACAAGGAATCTAATGTTACTACTTTTATTTTATTAAGATGTTTATTTCTTTCGAGCCCTTTAATCTAGAATTTTACCTTTATTTCTTTCTTTAATTCAAATAATTTTATTAGCAATTCAATCTATCGTTTTCCCCGGGAGTTGCTATCTTTTTATATAGGTTAATTCATCTATGTATTTAAATATAAAGCAAGTTAATAAAATGAAATTGGATTGAAGAAGCATTTCTGCAATATGTTTTGTAATAAAATGATTGTCCCGGATACGCACTTTTCATCAAACAATTAGTAAGCATATCCGTTGGGCTGGGCTCTTATTCTTTTCATTCTTCTTTTTTAGGTTAAATTTCCTTATAATTTCAAAAGACATTCAATTAGACATACCACAAGTCACTAGATGGAAGGCGAAACTAAATCCTTTAATTAGACCATTACAAGATTGAAAACAGCCTTTTGTTCAAAACAGGATAGATTTTAAAATAAACGCGGATGTTATAAAAACAATTTAAGCAGTATATTACCATTTTGATTGCATCATTGTTGATACAAAGATTGCTCTCCATCGCATTGATTCCGTTGGATCACTTTTTGTTTCAGTCCAATGTGGGATTGGGACGGATTCCAGGCGCATTTACATGGGGGGGGGGGTAGGGTTCTACTGAATATAATGTTTTTGTATATATTTTGTACAAAGAGTTTCTGGTGGCGTAAACATGTATGAAACATATAGTTGGCTGTATTTTCAAATTCAGACCCAAAATATTTCAAATTAAAGTATTTGGATATGATGAATCCTAGGATTAAGTTTCTATTTCGATCTTTTTTTTTATAGGGGGCTCCATTTATTGTTGTTTCAGTTTGTACTTTGTAGAATCTATTTTGACTTTTAAAATTTCATAACTACTTCCAAGATCAAAAAGTTAATTGTGCTCTGAACTAAGTTTCAGTTTAGTAGGCCCAAGCTCCCAATTTCTGGTGACACCCAGCAAGTCTTGACACGGTGAATAACAAGCTCCTGGTTGTTTTGCGAAAATTTCCAAAAGAAAGATTGGAAATCCCTCTTATGTAAAAATTAATAAAAATTATTCCCTTAGGTCTTCGACATTCACTATAATCTTCGACAACTAATTTCCAGCGAATCTTAAACCGTTAGATATCAGATTAGATGGATTATTTCTTCTTTTTTTAATGATTTTCCACTCTTTTTTACTGAAAATTTAAATAGTGCATTTATTATGCATTTTTTTTAAATTGTAATCCATTCGTTCAAATTAAGAAACTAAGGGCTAATATTTTCCTAATGAATTACTGACATTTGAAAAATGTGATGTTAAGGTTCATAAATTAAACATAGGTAAATTGTAAAACTTTCAGAAATCACCTTAAAGCGGGAATGACCACATCGTCACCACGTATTCCGCCGCATTCACGGTGCCCCAAAAACCAAACATAAAAAGAAGCTTTCTTAATATCATCATCATAGGGAGCCATCGGCGAAGTTTCCATTCCTAAATTTGTCATTCAACCTTAGAAGTCCTTTCATTCACCTGAAACAGAAAGGAAATAGAAATTTACCTAAGAAATGACGACTCTTACTCACTTGACATTTTTTTTCCAAAACATGTTTTTAAATTATTGGTTTCTATGGGGCTAGGGGTCCTTCTTTAATAGATCATCCCTCAGGTGGGAACCAAGATACATTTAAGAATTTCTTGTCAAGCACTTGCAGTTATGCACTAGGGTGTTTCGTGTACATCAGAGGCTTGAGGTAATGCAAGGTATATGGTATATGCAAGATTTCATTTTAGGAGGTTGAGAGGGAGACTGATTTGGTACAAACTCACAGTCCTTGCGTATATGCAAAATTGCACCTTGCCTATATGCAAGATTTCATTTTAGGAGGTTGAGAGGGAGACTGAGTTGGTAAAAACTCACAGTCCTTGCGTATATGCAAGATCTTACCTTGCGTATATGCAAGATTTCATTTTAGGAGTTTGAGAGGGAGACTGATTTGGTACAAACTCACAGTCCTTGCGTATATGCAAGATTGCACCTTGCATATATGCATGATTTCATTTTAGGAGGTTGAGAGGGAGACTGATATTCCAGGGAGAGAATAAGTCAAAAAAGGAACTGGAAAAATACAGGGCTATACGAGATAAATGGGTAAAATTTGTAAAATTTTAATATAATTATAAATTTTGACATGTAGAATGTTCCGTGAAACTATGGCGGAAACAAGGATACGAAGTGTGATGAACTCGTTTTGTTTTTATACTTTTTTTTTAAGAAATCACTGTCAAACAATATATCTGTGTTCATAAATATTCATAAAAACATGATTAGTTAAAGCTTGTGCAAATGATGAGATCATAGGCCCTCAAATATTTGCTCTGATATATCTTCCCGATTATATTATGCGATGAAATTGTTAGCTTCCGTTGTCTTTCTTCTCTATGCGTTTCGCTAAAGGCTGATTACCAATGAGGATTTACTAATACCAAGATTTAGGTAGCGCTAATTTGAGCCAATCAGATTTTTCATAGAATTTTCTGATTGCTACAAAACCTATGAAAAATTCTGGCATTGGCGCTAGCTGAATCTAGGTATTGGTAAAATCTAATTGCGAATTTGTCTGAAAGCAGTCATTTTTTTTCACCACTCCCTTGTAAATTGTTTAGGCTTTTATCATCATAAACGAAATTTGACAAGGAATGCCATCTTTCTCTCTTTTTGAAACTCCCTAAATAAGGAGAAGAAAAATAAAAGAAGGAGAAGTCACAAGCCGTAAAGAACTAACTCCGGAAAACGAGACACATCAGTTCTCTTATTTCGAAGCATAAAAAAGGCAAACAATTAGAATCATTAACTGCTTGAGCAATACTTGCCTTCTCTTGATTATTAAATAAAAAAAACAAGTTTTTTAACTGAAAGTAAGGAGCGACATTAAAACTTAAAAAGAACAGAAATTATTCCGTATATGAAAGGGACTGTCCCCTCCTCAACGCCTCGCTCTTTACGCTAAAGCTTGACTCTGTCTCACAGCTTTTTTTTTGAACAATAAAAAACTTTAGCGTAAATAGCGAAGTATTGACTAGGGGGTGAACCCAATCATATACGTCATAGTTTCTGTTCGTTTTAAGTTTTTCAGTTGAAAAATTTTCAGTTGAAAAGTTTTTCAGTTGAAAACTTGTTTTTTTTTATTAATTTCTGATCGCTTTTTAAATAATGATGGGAAATCCGGCGCCCCCTTCATAGCAATGTCCCTTCCCCATGAAAACTTCCTCCGTGGATAGATCCTCCCACGTAACCCCCGGTCCCCCCCACTACCGGAAAAAATCCCCCTGAAAATGTCTGTATTCTTCCCAATAATCAATACTATATGTAAACATTGGGCAAAGTTGATAACTTGCATCCCTTCCCCCGGGGACTGTGGGGGATTAAGTCATCCTCAAAGAAACAGTTATTATTTTTTTCGACTAGCTGAACAAAATGGCTATCTCATAATTTTGATCGGGTGACTTTGGGAAAAAAATGAGCGTGGGAGGGGGCCTAGTTGCCCTCCATTTTTGGTCACTTAGGGAGGGCACTAGAACTTTTAATTTCCGCTCAAATGATCCCTCCCACGATATTCTAGGACCACTGGGTCGATACGATCACCCATGGAAAAAAACAAAAAACAAGAACAAGTAAACACGCATCCGTGATCTTTCTTCTGGCAAAAAGACAAAATTCCACATTTTTGTAGATAGGAGCTTGAAACCTCTACAGTAGGGTTCTCTGATACGCTGAATATGATGGTGTGATTAAGGTTTTATGACTTTTAGGGGGTGTTTCTTCCTTTTTTTTCGAAAATAAGGCAAATTTTCTTAGGTTAACTTTTGCGTAATTTTTGATGGGTGAGGAAACTAAACTTGAGGAAACTTATATATTTGAAATCAGCATAAAAATATGATTCTTTTGATGCATCTACTGATATCAACATTCCTTTTTTTAGAGTTTCGGTTACTATTGTGCCGAGTCGCTCCTTACTTACGGTTAGTTACCACGAACTGTTTGATTTCTAGAATGATTGTAAAAATGTGTAGGATTGGTAAGTATTTGATTAAGGCAGGGGAAACATGTTCGTGGACAGACATGAGAACTTAAAGATTAAAACGATGTTAAGCCTTGTTCCGTGCATCCAAGGCTATTTCGCTTTCTGTTATAAGATTAAATAGTTTAAACATATTGAGAGATAAACAAACTAGAGCTAAATATCAATAGACAGGTACCGATGATTTTTAGAAGAAAGTTGTGGCAACATTTCAATTTTTTTATTTTTTATTATTAGGATATGGAGCTTGTTGAAGTGTAACAAGTTTTGTTTACTTAGATTGCAATTTAGCAGTTAAGAGAAGTTAGACTAGGGGTCAGAAGACTTCCTGGGACATATAAGTTTGCTTAAAAACAGTTGGCTTGATACCCCTAGGGGATAAAAGAAAAAAGTAACACGTTAGTTCCTTCTCTGCAAAAATGTGATTTTCGTTATTTTTCAAGGTTGGGATTTTCTTAATTTCCTTAATTCAAATTGTGCGTTAATTTTAGTACGGATTTAGGCTCTTTTTTCGAAATTTTCAAGAGCTTCATGTGACTACAAATTACTGTTCAGCTGAATCTGAACGAAAACTACTATTTCCAACCACTATTTACAAACACGTGTGGCAATTTCTTTGACAAAAATTTCTTTGACAGCCTATTTACGAATTAAATAAGAAAACAAGTTTTTTTCAACCAAAAGTAAGGAGCAACATTAAAACTTAAAACGAGCAGAAGCTATTACGTATATAATGGAGATTGCCGCCTCCTCAGTACCTCGCTCTTTATGCTAAAACCTTTAAGTGCTTTTTAAAAAGCTTCTTATTCAAATTAAACAGCCCTTGTATTTAAGGAGTCGCTCTTAAAGAATTGGGACAAACAGCCAAAGTTCAGCTTAAAGAGCGAGGTATTGAGAAGGGGTTAATTCTCTTTGTATACATAATTTTTCTTTTATTAAGTTTTAATGTTGCTCCTTACTTTTGTAAGAACTTGAAAAGTGAAAAAAAAACAAAAAAAAAATTGAAAAATGAAACAATTGAAAAAATTTGTTTTGCTTTATTTAATTCTCGATCGTTCTTTAAATAATGCCGGGAAAACCTGCTCCTCCTCCTTGACAAATTCTCTCCCCCCACAAAAATTCCTCCATGGATAATTCATCCTGCGTAACCCCTCCCCCATCGAGAAAATTTCACCCAGGCAATTCTCTCTCACTAAAAATTCCCTCGGAAATTTACTTGTGGACGATTCCGTCTGAAAAATTCTTCTTAGCACACCTTCATTCGAAAAAGGCCCAAATTTCGGATTGTTCTTCAAATTGTGCTAGAAATTTCCCTCCGAGGATACTTTTTCCTGGAAATACCCCCCCCCCCCCCCAGAGGAAAGTTGTTCCCGCAAAAGGTTTCTCCGTGGAGAATTTACCTTGCGGGAAATTTCCCATGGAAAATCTCCCACCCATGGAAAGATCCTCTAAACAACTTCAACCCAGTGAAAATTTTCCCCCGGACAATTCCCATTAACATTTTCGCATGTAAAATTGAGTCGGCAAAGAGAAAGTAAGACAAATAAAAAGAGTTTCATATAAGAATTCTGGAAAATTCTCCCAGCATAAATTTTCCCTGGAAAGTTCACCCCATCCCTACCGAAAGTTCACCCCATCCCCACCGAAAGTTCTTTCCCCACAGAAAATTATCCCGATAGAAATTCCCTGACCAGAAAAGTCACCTTCTCCCCCAAGAATGTCTGTATACTTACCAATAACAAATACTATTTGAACGTTTGTCTAATAATATAATAACAATAGTAATGATAAGAGTTTTATTTAGGACAAAGAAATAAATACGTTGACCGCCAGATGTCAAACTTGTTAAGGCTACTCCTTCTGAAAACAGTACAAACTGAAATTTACACTCACTGTTAACCAAGAAGAAGAGTAAAAACAAGATAATAATAAGAATACACTAAAACCATATGATCAAATAACGTAGCGTTTGACGTTTTAGACGTTTGAAAAAATTCACTCAGCTGACGGGACATTTCATATAAAGATTCCACATAAATACATTTTATACAAATAATTCAATTATGCCATATTTTATTCCAAACTTATTGAAAAAGTAGCAAAAGTTAACTCCCTGAAATTACGGAAAAGCTTACAATACCCCAAAAACCCATAAAAGGCTAATATTCTTGAATTTCTTTCTAATGATTATTTTTTTCTTTTTTGCAGCGATCAAAAGAAATAAATAACATGTTGATTTTCTAGTTAATTGAAGACAGCTTGAACACATTTGAATCCTACACACTATATCAATGAATTGTGCGATCAACGAGCTGATTCTCAAATTAATAAAGCAAGTTTTTTTCAGCTCAAAGTAAGATGCAGCATTAAAACTTTAAACAAACAGAAATTATTCCATATATGAGGGGGTCACCCTTTCCTCAACCCTCACTCATTGCGCTAAAGTTTGCCTTTTTGTCACAACTCTTTAAAAAAGACTGCTCAAACACATGGGCCGTTGAATTTGAATGAGAAGAATTCTTTAAAAACTTCAAGATTTTAGCGTAAAGAGCAAGGGTCGAGACAGGGGCAGCCCTCCTTATATACGAAATTATTTCTGTTCGTGTCAAGTTTTAATGTTGCTCCTAAGTTTCAAGTAGAGAGGCCTCATGAGCTCGTGTCACCCACCCCTGCTGCCACCTATAACTTTTTTTTACATAATTTATGCATGTTTTTATGGTTTTTGTCAGTGAGAATTTGAAAAACAGGAACTTTGTCACATTTATGGATGTTTTTATGGTTTTTGTCAGTGAGAATTAGAAAAAACAGGAACTTTGTCTCATTTATGTCGGTTTTTTTGGATTGTTATGTCTGTTTTATGGATTTTGTCAGTGAGAATTTGAAAAACAGGAATTTTTTCACTTTTATTGATTATACTCATCAACCAAATCGTTTCCGGGCAAAGTTAATGACACTTCCTTCCTGTTGTTGTTCGAGGCAGATGTTATGAGTTTCCGGGAAACAGTTAGATTGCGTGTTTCCAATATTTGTTGTTGTTGCTCGAGCCAAATGTTATGAGTTTCCGGGAAACAGTTAGATTGCTTGTTTCCAGTATTTGTTGTTGTTGTTCGAGGCAAATTTTATGAGTTTCCGGGAAACAGTTAGATCGAGTGTTTCCACTATTTTTTGTTGTTGTTAGAGTAAAATGTTATGAGTTATCGGAAAAAAGTTAGATCGCGTGTTTCCACTATTTGTTGTTGTTTTCGTGACAAATGTCCAGGCCAATGTTGTTGTTGTTTTGGGCAAGCTCCCAGCGAATTTCAAGGGGAAGCACGTGGTTAATGAGGTCAATGGTCTCTTTCTCCAGGTTTATTTTTGGCACACTCTCAGCAAGTGTTATGATCCGTATATTTGTTGTAGTTGTTGTTTTTGACACGCTCTCAGTGAATGATATGATCAAGAAATTGGAAATAGATTGTTCCCGGGCAAAGTTAATTAATGTCTGAGAGATGACGTCAAGTTAATTAATGTGTATAGATTTTAACCAGAATTGTTTCCGAGGCAAAGCTTAGATCACACATGACAGATGATGTCATGATTGATTGAATTGTCTCCGACGCGAAGTTTATTAATGTCTGGAGTTCTTCCAGAAGAACTGTCTCTGAGCGAATGTTTAGATCTTAGCGCGGGAATCAGGTTTCCAAATAATGTAAAATGCATCAGTACAGAGATGTCAAGCAAGAGGATGTGACTAAAATTAAGTTTAGGGATAAATTTTACAAAACAATTTCAGCCATGTTAGGGACTTATTTCGGCAAAACAGATAGACGCATTATAAAAGATGATTTTAGAATAGGTTTTAGAAGAGAATTGAATAGTAAAATTCTGTGCCCGTTATAATAAACAAGTTCCATTTAAATAGTGTTGTGAGGTTCTCGATCTCAACCACACAAGGTTCCCATATTCCCCAGCCCCACCCCAAGGAAGCCCCCCGTACTCCAAGGCTATCAGGACGTCCCACGGGCCCCCGGCGCCCCCACCGATTCCTGAGACCTCATTATAATACTTTTTTAAGGCTTTATTATATCTTTTCAGAAAAAATTATTACTTTAGGTAACTATTTCGGTGAAACAGTTAAAGATATTTTAAAATATGATTTTTTAAGAGATTTTAGAAGAGAATTTGAGGGTGAAATTCTGTGCTCAGTTTAATACAATATTTCCGTTTGAACAGGGTTTTGAGGTCCTCTACCCCAACTCCAAAGGGTTCCAATCCCCCCACCCCAACCCCGAAGAAATCCCCCCGTCCTCAAAGGTTCTCTGGGGTTCCAAATGACCCCCGCGCCCCACAAGGCCCTCCCCGGGCCCCCCAAGGCCCACCGAGCTCCCCAAAGACCACCGGGGTCCCCCACGCCATCACTTGGGCCCAAAATGCCCTTCCGGCTCCCAACTGGCCCTCACGCCCCTCCCCCACCCTCCCCTGGTCACCCACGGTCCCTCCCGCTTCCCACGGGTCCCCCGAACCCGCCCGACCCTCCCCCCGGTTTCCCCAGGTCTCCCGGGTGTCGACAGGACCCATCGCGCTTAAAGGACCTCTCGCACACACCAGGCCCTTCCAGAGCCTCGCCCGCGCAAACCAGCAATGGCGGTAGTGTTATTTCCACGTCTAATATTTTAGCTGATAGTCATAACTTAGGGTTTTTCTTTAAGTTCTATTTCGACTAAAATTTAGTTCAGAGTCTTATATTTCACCTTTGAGTTTAAGTTATAGTTTTAGTTTGGTTTAGTTGTAGTAAATAGTTTGCAGTTTTAGCTTAGAGTCTTAGCTTAGAGTTTAAGTTAGAGTTGTTGTGTAATTTAGTTCTAGTTAAGAGTTTAGAGCTTTAACTTAGAGTCTTAACTTATAGTTTTAGTTAGAGTGGATGTTTAGTTTATTTACAGTTAAGAATTTAGAGTTTTAGCTTAGAGTCATAGACTAGAGTTTTACTTAAAGTTATAGTTTGACTAAATTTTAGTTAAGAGTTTAGAGTTTTAGCTTATATTCTCAGCTTGGTGTTTTTTTTTGTTAGAGTTCAAGTTTATTTTAATTTTTTTTAATATTTTGAATTTTTAACTATTATTCTAAGTTATAGTTCTAGCTTAGTTTAGTTAATAGTTTAGAGTTTTTTAGATTAGAGTGTTTGCTGAATTTATAGTTTAGTTTATTTTTATTTAATATTTTATATTTTTAGCTTAGAGTATTATCTTATAGTTTTTGTTAGAGTTATAGTTTAGTTTAATTTTAGTTAAGAGTTTGATGTTTTACCTTTGAGTTTCAGTTAGAGTTCTAGTTTAGTTTAGTTTTATTTTAGAGTTTAGAGTTTTTATCTTATAGCTTAGCATAGAGTTTTTATTGAAGTTCTATTTTATTTTATTTTTAGTTAATATTTTATATTTTTATATTATAGTAATATATTATATTTTTTTTTATATTTCTAGTTTAGTTTAATTTTAGTTAATATTTTGTAGTTTACATATCTTATATTCTTATCTTAGAGTTTTTGTTAGAGTTCTAGTTTAGTTTAGATATAGTTTAGAGTTTGAGTTTTAGCTTAGTCTTAGTTTAAAGTTTCAGTTAGAGTTCTAGTTTAGTTTAATTTTAGTTAAGAGTTTGGTGTTTTACCTTAGAGTCTTAGCTTACAGTCTTAGTTAGAGTTTTAGTTTATTTTAGTTTTAGTTAAGAGTTTAG